>NC_071089.1:20667500-20967500 GCF_027358695.1 Spea bombifrons | reverse complement strand
AGTGTGGATTCAGCTATGAGTCACTGGCCCATCAAACCAATTTTGATTTCCAAGACCTGCTAAAGGTAGATGGTGGAAGCCAAAGGGAAGCCACTAATAGGACTCATTGTACAAGCCATGGATAAAGGTTCTTGCACCAATTCCCAGAGTCATTGATGTGATAATGCTTTGGTAGTTTTCCCTGAATAAGATTCCAGAACCAGGAACATGTTTATTGAATAGCTATAAATGAACAAATTTGATGACTAGAGTAAAACCTGGTACTGTTCAATGAACAGGATGACAATGTAAAGTCTTGATATTAAAGTTGTCATTGCTACACGCCCCACCAAATCACCCCATTCAAGTTGTACATTGCAACCTATACTGGTAAGGTGTCTTGGTGCCTCTTTTACCTTTAATGTATCTATAATAAAAACAATGTTTGGCTTGTGAAATATACACATTTGTAGGGAAGTTGCAATATCTTATTTAACTTTATTACGCATTGTGAATGGCCATCTACAATGCACATCTTCTGCAAGAAGAGCATGGCTGATCAAGGGTATATCTTGAAAGTCACCCTCTCCAATTATGAACAGCCAACTTAGTACCTCTAGCACGAGAAACTTACCAGTACGTAATGGACATTGTGAGTTTAAGTTGTAGTCTGGTCTGGTTAAAGAACTGCACAAGATATGTACAAGATGGGAGTACAACTGTGAGCGGATACCAATTAAGATTAGGGTTGTGCACGTATTTGTTTAGCTCACTGCTCTGACATCTTCATAGGACTGAAATGTATTACTAAACACTATTATATTTGTTTGAACTGAACTTTACTGCTCCTACATCATCAGGCAGCTTACCTGGTGTTTAATTTATGTACATACACATCCTTAAACTTTAATGGATTTAGAAGACATCACAACGAGTGACAATAGTGGCAAAACATGTAGAGGACAAAGGTTTCATGATTAAAATCCCTCACCATTTAATAATTTATGAACAGGAATGCCAAACTGAGGAGACTTTCCATGTCTCGGTTGTGAATTTCTGTACGAAGGCTTTATACATAGCTTTATGCTGCGAAATTCAAGGTTAACAAAAACAATCTGTGTTCTAATATTGCTTGTTTTCTATTAATCTTATTTTAGCAGGGAACATGCAGAATTAAGTGACTCAGCACTGGTCATACAGGGTGTTGGCAAAGAGTTTCACGAAGAGCCGTCTGCACAACGTGCGCAGTGTATAATGCTTCATTGTGGACGTTCACAATGGATTTATAATAACAGAACGGACGTTGCGTGGTCTCATGTTGAATTTCAGACTGGTGCCAATTTGGATTATCTTGAAATTTTTTATCCTAGATCTAGGTTTAATCACGTGTGACATCTGTATTTTTGTTCTAAAAAAATGATTTACTTTTCCAATGACAGACTGAAATAAATCCAATGATGACAGAATATTTAACCAAACCCAAACCCTATTTGACCTGATCTACTTATATTTAAGTTCTTCATATAACTCATGCTTCTAAACCAAGCTGTTCTAACAGGTCGGCTTTTCTGCAAAATAATGGATTGCTCTGGATCATTTAGCCAGAACCAGCCCCCTATTTCTTTTTGAAAGAAGGAGTATCTTCTTCATAACATGTAACTCATTGTAGTGATTAGTAGAAAAGATGACCTCTGCAATGTGAAAAAAAACAAGTATTTTCTAACTTGAATGTTACGATACATAGTAACTCATGCAGTGACTGGTCTTGAAAATTACTTCTCTAATCTCTGCTCAAAAAAGATGCTGGAATGTTGTCCCTAGCACCAGTTTTCATGAATTTACATAGGTTTCAGCCCATGGAAGAAATATCAAAACAGACCATAACTAACAAATTATCAATTTAAGACTTCATCTAATTTATAGGATTTTTACTCCAATCTCACGGTATCTGTTTCAAAGTGCAGTTTCTTCAGACCACATAATCTAGAGATGAAACATGTATTCTACACTTATTGGGGCCTACTCAAGCATCTTACATTGCTTTTCCTACTAATGTAGCTTGGTGTAATGGTTTTTGTTCAACGGCAACCCCACAATCTTGGCAACCTTGTAGTGTCTTCCTTTATGGCAGTCCCCTTTTCGCATTCCCCTTAGACTAAAATAGGACTTTGCTACCTACTGAGGCACGAGGCACTAGAGCAGTGAAAGAGTTCTTGTGATAATTGCCAGAGATAGGAGATTGAGAATTGTTGGCTGAAGCCAAAGTCAGAAGTTATGAAATACTCAGGTCCACCTAAAGGTCATACATGGGCTTGGAGGTCACAGGATGACCAAGAGCAAACCAGAACTACGTACACAAACCTATGTGTACAATACATACTCTTTCCAAAACTCAATAATACCAAAAATAAAAGTGTAATATTTTCTCAACTTTAGAAATATAGACATCCCATGTATCGTTATTACCTCAGCTAAAATGACAACTGAGGGTTTGTACCAATAATATATGAACAAAATGGCAACGTAGAAAACTAATTTACAGAGGCAAGAGCAAATGAAGTGACTCATATTACCTAATGGCTCATGTTCACGTTGAACAGGTTATATAATACAATTGTTCTTTCTGACAGCTAAACTATTAGTGTTGGCCCCCATGGTGGTCACATTGTTAGAAACCTATCCTATAGAGGAACTAAATAGATATTAGAATGCAATATTCTAGCCCCCATGGTGCTTAAGAAAGAATGTGACATTAAGGCTTCAAGGTTTTTCTATATGTTAATACTTTGGAAATAAAAGGGACATTATCCGTCATTGACTTTCACAATCACATGACCTGAGGGTTTTTTTAGGAAACCTATCAGTGATAAATAATTTAACATTAAAATATTTTTAAGCAACTGTGTAATATTCTTTTTCCCGACTTCAAGTTGATGAAGGTTGCTCCAGTGATGTCACAGACGTCATGGGTCTATTCAATTTTAAGTTCCAAGTATTGTAACAGCATAAAATAAGGAGCTTTAACTATAATTTAACTAGAATTGTCATACAGAATATATAGTACAAGTTATTTTAGTATGCAGTGTTCTTTGAGGAGGCTGTCTGGGACATTAAACATCCCCTTAAAAAGCTGTCTACTGAGCATCCAGTCAAGAGCGGGTAGGGGAAAGCCCCCATTATGTTTACCAGAAGCAGACTGTAAACAGTCTCCAGAATACACCCTTTCTCATACACACATATGTACATTTTTTCTCAAAAAGATGTCATGCATTTTTGTGCCCTCCACTGCTAAAGCCAAACACAGATCACCATCTTCTTACAGCCACCATCCCTCTACCACGCATCTCATCCCAGTGTGGGACATTATTTGCCTTTTTGTCCCCGTTCTCATCTCATATTGTCCACATCTTGTCCTCATCACATATTGTCCTGCAGATCACTTACTGCATCCTTACCTCATCATCGCCTACCACAGCACCTGATCATGACCTTCTCGTTCTACTGCCAGCATCATATTCTCTCCTTCCGTAGCCCATCACTACAGCAATTATTGTTCACCACAAGATAGGCTTAACTTGAATTTTCAATCGGTCCACCACATACACTCTGATCGACCTTCACCTTAAGCCCTACTCACTACCACTAACAGTTCCCAAGGTTAATAGGCTATTATATGCATTAAGATTGCCTCACATGAATAACCTCATGTCGAAATCTTTTTAGCCCACACCACCCTTAGGATTGACCATGAGTTCCATTCCCCCTCCTTTTTTTTGCTGTCTTCAACCATACATACATTGGGCCATAAGAGTCCCAAAACAACCCCACAAGGAAGGGAAATTTAAAAAATTAACATTAAAAAAACACAAAGTAAAGTAAAGCTTAAAGTAAAATTAAAATATACCTGTTATTGATCTTCATTAAAACAAAAGCTATGACAAATGCTATTCATTGTTTGTAACATAACCTGTTTACCTCTGACAGCGAACTAAGTGCTAAGCTCCTGGCCATGAACAGAAACAGAATTTACAGACCACACTGAAACCATGGGTTCAAACTCAAAACAAGATTCCTATGAGCTAATCCTACATGTGGGCCTCCGGTGAGTTGGCCATAGCTCATTCTCAACTCAACGGATGAATCCACACAGTGCAGTATTACTTGAAATATGGACAATTATGGGATGTTAACTTATTTCTGAGAATGTATTACATGGTTCAAGTCATAGAATAGAGCTGAATGAATCTCATGTGTAATAGTGGTCTAGCCAAAGACAACATTAGTTATGATAAATAATGCTGTAACTATAGGAAAGTGTTGTGTTAATTATTTTGAATATATTGCCCTGGTATCTTCTGTGATGACTGGTGCTTGCCTGGTAAGAACAGAAACAATAAAGGAGAATCAGGATTTGTATAGTGTGTTGCACCAGATCCCTTTAAACCAGTGTTCTACGAAAACACTGAACCATGAACCAACGCAGGAATATAACATCCACTCGCGCGCCTAATGTCTCATCTTACAGGGGAGGGAAAGTAACTTTTGGCTCATGGGGCAAGCCCAGTAAAGAAGCCCAGTAATGTAGTGGTGTCCAGAACACATTTGAATACAAAAAATGAAGCAGAAATTCCTGAAACGGGAATTACATTAATTCTAATAAAAATACATTGCACTCACCTCTACTAAAGCAAATACAAATATAGCCAGCAAGGAGCAGCTCAGGGCTTAGTGAATAAATGTCTCCAGATACTTTTACTGCAGCCTTTATTATTGCACAAAGACATCTTCTCACGGTTCTCACAACTCTCCTGATATCACGTTAACTGGAATTAGTATGACATCCTAACATGCAATACAGTAAGGGCAGGGTGACAGCCCTGGGGCAACCCAGTGATGAACATCTTATGACCCAGTACTGGGTGTAAGTGCTGCCTAAAGCCCTAAATGCACTACAAAGTAAAACTCAGATGTAGAATGTCAAGAAAAACACACAAGGGTCAGAGTGGCCCATGGCCCAATTGGCCCCTGCTCCCTTGCCAGCCCATAATCTTTAAGCTGTTACATGTAGCATTTGCCCTGCTTGCTGATGTCTGTTAATTTGACGTTCCCAGCACCATGGATCTCCTCTATGTCCATAGTTTTCCCAAAGCATAATTGTTAATAGCCAGACTCAAAACTGCCATCTCATTTATCAGCTGTGTTCAACAACTCATCTATTATGTATTAGTCCTATAGGTATTTCCCCCAAATACTCCTGTTAACCCTTTTTTTTCTGTAGAGGGTACAAATCTACATGTTGGTGGCGACCTTTACTGATTTGTCCATCCTTAACTCATTTTACGTGCACTGCATCTATTGACAGAAACCTGAACACTGGTTATTTGGTGTTCCACATATATATATACATTCAAGGCTGGCCTTTGGGGTGTGCGCCGTGTGGGCGCCTCCGGGGCCGCCGCCACGGGGTCCGCTGCCGCCCCCTCTGGACCTAGATTAAAACATCGTTTTTTTTGTTGTTGTTTTTTTTACTTTATTTAAAATCCTCCATGTTAAAACAAACAAAAAAAAAACCCCAATGTTTTCATTTATGACCCGGGCAGGGGCGCCGAGCGGTTGCTAGTGAAGTTCTCAGCAACCGCTCGACGCCCCTTACTCTCCGTGACTCCTTCGCGGTGCCGGCATCTCATGTTGAGCGCCGGACTATTCCGGGAGAGTTTGAAGGGACAGAGGGGGGCTAGTTTGAAGGGGCAGATGGGGGGGTAGTTTGAGGGAGAGGGGGGTAGTTTGAAGGGGCAGAGGGGGGGTAGTTTGAAGGGGCAGAGGGGGGGTAGTTTGAACGGGCAAGGGGGGTAGTTTGAAGGGGCAGAGGGGGGGTAGTTTGAAGGGGCAGAGGGGGGGTAGTTTGAAGGGGCCCACAACAAGCTTTTCAGGTTCACTGCAGACCCAGTGTTGGGAATATATTCTCACCATTCAAGCATTTGGACCTGTTTCATGTTTTGCATAACATAGCCATAACCTGGGTAGGGTCAGAGGTCCTGCCCTGCATGGACATTGCTGCTCAATGACTTAAACACAGTTCTGTGGCCCCTTTGGAAGCTGCACCTCATGCCCCATGGACATTACGGCCCTGTTGCATTAGACATGGTCATAGATCTCTCTCCAGGAGATATTAAAGATACTAGTATATCTCATCAGGATCTATTACTGTCCATCTCTGTTAATCACTGTAGGTGCCACATGAGGAGATGGTGCTCCAATTGGTCAAATGTATATGCTTCGACTCTCAAGCACAATATAGCCTGTGGCCAGCCAGTGGCATGTATGGCAGTATCACACCCAAGCAAAGAGCACAGTGCTCAGCAATCTAGTTTAGAATTCATCAAAGACCAAATAAACTGTTTAAACCGGCACTTGGAAGAAACCAAGAGCTCACTTGCCCAATTTATGGATTTCACGTTTCAGGCAAACAGATTACAAGCTTTTTAGACCATAGCTTTTTAGCGCTGATTAGGAGAGTCTGCTTGGAATGGTTGCATGGTTGCATTTTCATAAAATGAAAGTATCACTCATTTGCATTTATTAAATTAAAGCTCAATCAGTCATTATTGTGCCATTGTGAAGGAACGTTATCAATCTTGTGCAAAGTAATGTGGTAATATAAAAAATACACATTTACAGTAAAGTCCCTGAGGGAGTGGATATCGAAACAATCATTTTTATTTATTTATTGTTAAAATCTTTTTTTTGTAAGAAAAAAATGGCAACAATCTATACGGCAAATTCAATTTATACATCAATACAAAAGGACATTTATTGGGACATTGCATATATTTGTGATATATGTATTAGACATATCTGACAGCAGACAGTTATCCTCACTTCCTTCTTGTTGCGAAACCAATTAATAAATCAAAACCAAACATAAAACTAACGAGTTCCAGGGAGATGTGGGCTTCCCCAACCACTTGGTTGGCCAAATACATACCAGTCACAAAGAAAGCTGAAACAATCATAACTAAACCAATAAGTAAGTCATATGTAAAGTTTAAATCAGATATTTGGAAGCATATAGAACAATTACCTGTTTGATTGCTTTATGTCTGTTATAGGACATTACATATTTTGTTTTTACTCGCTAAGAAAAGTCAATAAGCAGAGTGACAATGACCTTCATGAAATCCAAGAAGAACATTTCCTTCACCGATTGTCAAATGATATTTTAGATCACCACCGTTACACCTTGACAGAGATAAGAGCATTTCCTTAAGTAGTGTGAAATTATGCAGCTCCCACTCTAAACTGACATTTTATATATGCAACCGCAGAGGAAATATGTATACTGGAAATGTAGCAAATGCATATCAACATTTATTTATTTAAACGGAACCTATACTTTGCAGATTATGTTGTCCACTTGTGTGTACTCTGTCAAACATCAATAAAAATTACATTAAAACACCCCAAAAAACTGAAACAGATGGGCCATTTGTTTTATTTCTTCCAGTGCCACCTGTTGGTCAGCCAGATAACTACAATAGCAGCAGGGGTATTTCCAAAGAAAGGCTTCCATAGGGTAGGACTTCACAAATAATTCAATAACTAATAATAAAAAATAAATTAAAGTAAGTATTATGCAGATAGACGATTATTCCTCCACTTCATAGATGTTTCTATAGAATGTTATTTAGTTTTATCTGAATACAATCTCCATGTTTATGTTTACTAAAATCGCTTTAACAGTTTACTTTAGCGTCTCACTCAGTCCCAGCTTGGAGACAAACCACATCACCAATACATAAAGGTCAGACTTTCTTCTGTTCCAGGTCCTGAGAATCTGATTATGTTCCAGAATCGCACTCGTTCACATTCCTCTTCTTGGGGAGTTAGAAGCAGCTGTTGGCGGAGTTTCAGTCATTGCTGTAGGGACACAATACACATTTATAGTGAACCAAACACTTACACGAAGCAGCAGGTCGCCAGTTCATGCTCTTCAGTTGACTTTTCTTATTTTCCTAATATTATTCCCATAGGCTTAGGCTTTCCTTCTCACTTTTCAAGAGTTCACTGGCGCTGCCCCATACCTCTGGAACTCACTTCCACCAAACCTCGAGCTTCCGCTCATCATCTTATTATACAAGAAAAATCTCATAACCCAGAACTTACCACTGATACAACTCTCACACACACTATCTCTCCCCTTTCTCCATACCTTATGTGGCTCCTCACCCCATTCCCACTAGATTGTAAGCTTGCGTACATGACCCTCTTTACCTAATCTGTCGGTTTCACTTAGTTTGTGAGTTCTAGATTTGACAGACCCTTTCAATGTATGTATTGTAAGTGTCATACCTACCTGTCCGGTCGGGGTCCCACGGCGTTCCTCGCGCACGTCCCCCTCGTGTACTGACGTGCGCTCGACACGTATCGAGCAGGCACGCCTCCCAGCCATTGACAGCCCTGATCGGGCTGCCACAGCATATCAGCGGCATTCGGAGAAACGATCCGCCGCTACATGCTCGCGGCACCCGACCAGTGCCTCTTCTGCCTGTGTGGCGCTTCTGCGTCGCTCGCGGCGGCAACACAAGCAGAGAGGACTTTGTGGTTGAGCCGCCGCAGGCATGTCGGCGGCGATCGAGTGTTCGATCGCTGCTGCATGTCCACGGAGGCTGTTTACATTACCTCCCCTGCCTGTGTGGCTCTTCCGCGTCATTCGCGGAGGTAACACAGGCAGGAGGTTTTGTTAGGTTGCTATTATTGCGCCGGTCGCGATGACGTCATCTTACCTGCTCTCCCGCCATTGGCTCTATTTAAACTTCCTGGTCCTATGTTTCCTTGCCCGTTCAACGAGTCCATGTTATTGTTCTCAGGGTGTTTGTGTTCCTCTTGCTTTCTGATTGATATCCACGTGTACCAGACCTCGGCTTTCGTTCTTCTGACCTTGATCCTGCGCTGCCCGTTCCGACCTCGGCTATTGTTCTTTGACCTCGCTCCTGTGCTGCCTGCCCCGACCTCGGCTATTGTTCTTTGACTACGCTACTGTGCTGCCTGCCTCGATCCCGGCTTGTTTATCGGATATTCACGCCATTCCTGCATCGTGGGTCCATCACCTGTGGTACCTGATCCGACGTAACAGTAAGGAGCGTTAAGTAAATTGTTGGCGCTATTTAGGTAAATGATAATACTAAAGAGATAATTATCATTTCTGTATCATGTTGTGCCACAGTGGGCTTTGTTCACTAAACAAGGAGGTATAGCTCCAATCAATCCACATTGGAGATTGCAATTTAGTGCACGCATCTTCGTTTTATTGTTACCCAATTAGATTTAGATTTTCCAACACCCCATGCCCGCGTCTACTGAAGCTTGAAAAGGTATCCTTTGTATGTAACACTCTCATTAAAATAAATGGAAGTTGAGCTTCCGTCAAAATCAATGGGAGTTCAACATGTAGCTTCTGTGGCATCTCATTAACTGATTTTAAGATCGTGTCAGTAATGCATTTAAATCTCCCTAACATTAAAGTCATAATGCTATGATTTTCAGTTGAGTTAAATCAAAACGTTCTTTTAAACAAAGTATGTTCCATATCTTCCTCAATGCGAGTATTTTTTTATATTCAGGCGTTATATGGAGTTGGCTTTGTCTTTCGACCCTAGTCAAAAATAATCTGCAACACTTTTTCATAACAAACATATAATAAATGAAAAGACATTTTTTCAAACAAATTTGGCTTATTAAACCATAGTACAATAAACCGGAGCGGCGTGGAGCTGTTTTAATTCCGTCCACAAGGGGGAAACACACAGATATGTGGTCACCCTAAAGGGTGCATAAAGTGAAAAGTGTTTTTCTCCATTAAATTAAAGTAATGCGTTCCAAAATGAAAAAAAATAACTCACAGCTTGAAGTGCTTCCGTCTAAATGTATTTAAGGCATCTCTGCTTCGTGAACAAAAACACGCAGGTGGTTTAGGTGCTCATTTACAGCCTTAATTACACTTGAATTTCCTATGCAGCCTCACCAACCAAGTTGTATATCAAATAACGCAAGACAAATCGGGTCACAAGGAGAAGCAGAGTGAATATTTATTTCAGTTTTACACTTTCATTGCTTTGTGACCTTATGGGTGATTCTGCACTGGTGATGTCATAAGGTGTCAGCATGAAGCAATATCTGAGTTTTCTCATTATATGAGCTCTTTTAGGCTTGTCTGAGAACTCTTATCATGGAGATAAGTATATTTGTTATTACAGAGGGAAAGTACCGTACATTATTTTGATAGTTTGTCATAGATCATTACCATTAACATTACAATCATGTGTCTGGGTATGTCAGTGTGTGTGTTTATCTGTGTGTTAGTGTCTGAGTATGTGTTACTTTGTGTGTCCAGTTGTGTTAGTGTGTGTTTGTTAATGTGTATAGGTAAGTTAGCGTAAGTGTCTGAGTATGTTAGTGTGTCTGGTATTGTGTTTCTGCTTATGTGTGTGTTTGTGTGAGCTTCCAGGTGTGTTTGTTTGTGTTGAACTTTTATGTAACGAGGTGTGTCTGTATTTTGGGAGAACTCAAAGATGAAAACAACAATTATTATAACCGCTCTCACGCATTTTCATTTGCCTCCTATTTTATAAAATGATCAGCATATGTACAGTAACAGGAGTAATCTCCTGTTTTGCAAAGCCCCTTTTATTGTTACTTCAGTCTGTGGAAATGATACTGAGTGAATGATAGATGTGGCTACCATGTAGTGTGGGGGGGTAAACAGAGCCTGGCAAATGGCCATGGAGAGTAAGTATCCAGGAGCTTGGCAAAGACTCACAGTTTCACCTTGTGGAGGTGTCATTCTAAGTAACCTGTTGGCTTTGACAGCTTGTGGAAAGCACAGAACTTAATAACTTAATTGTTTCATAGGAGAAAGTGCAGAGTTGGAACAGTTTAACAGTCAGCGCACCTGTGTTTTCTGTTTTATAACTTGTTACGACCAGCCCCGGACTGGCCATCTTGGACACCTGGCAAATACCTGGCTGACGGCACCACACACTCATCTGATTTGACACTCCGGGTCCCGATCTGCAGATCTGGTGCTGCAGCAGGTGGCCCACACTACATATGCCTGCATGCAGACGAGTATATCGGCCATTAACCGCACTTACATCATCAGGCGGCATCTGGCCTTAAACCTTTCATAGCCAGTCTGGCCCTGGGTAAGACATAGTAGTGCGGCCACTCGAACTGCGAGCTGTACTAAGAACAGGCTGAGGCTTCACAATGGCAAGTGAGCTGTGTGCGTGTGTGTCTGGGTATGCTAGTTTGTGTGTTTCTTAGTGTGTATGTCTAAGTATGTTAGTGTGTCTGGATATGTTAGTGTTGTGACTGTGTGGATATCTTAGGGTGCGTGTCTGGGTATGTTAGTGTGTGTCTGCTTATGTGTGTTTGTGTATGGATTTGTTAGTGTGTGTGTGACTATGTATGTTACTGTGTGTCTGTGTGTGGTTATCTGTGTGTGTCCAGTTGTCCTAGTGTGAGTGTGTGCATCAATTTGTCTGGATGAGTGTCTTATGTAAGTGTGACTGAGTATGTTAGTGTGTCTGGGTCTGTGTGTGTATTTGGGTATGTTAGTGCGTGCATGTGTGTTTGAGTGTCCAGGTGTGTGTTATGAATGTAGGTATGCTAGTGTTGATATGTTAGTGTGTGCCTGTGTATTAGTGTCTGTGTTATTGTGTTTTAGTGTCTGGTTGTACTAGTGTGTTTGTTAGTGTGAGTTCCCCTCTCGATTGGGCTCTGGATCCCCCCGTCTTTAAAATGAATAAGATGACAAATGACAATAACATTGATACGCATTAAGGTATATTGGTACTAAAGGAGCAGAGGGCACTTTATTCCATGCTTTACTCTGGTTTCTTAGATCCAGGTATCTGGGACTAAATCCATAATTGCTGTGGTAGTTGTGCTGAATAATGAGTTGCTGGTCTGCATGAATCAGGGAGTGGGAGAAGACACATACTAACAGCCCACTCCGCATCTATTCTCCAGCCCACACGAACATCCTTTCACTCTTCTCAGAAAATGCTACAACTCCACATAAAAAACATATGAAGTCAGTAACGTTTATGCCTTAATGTACATTTATGTAAAGGTCAGGAATGTAAGCAAATTGCATGACTGCTTGTATCACTCATTTCATCAGACACTTAAATGATTAAACTTCTGCTGTTAACATTTTGAGGAGTCAGCCTCTGAAGTGATTTGTCTTCTTTTGCATTTACTAATACATTATTATATTTTTATTGATTGATTTATATAGCACCATCATGTTCCACTGTGCTGGATACAATATACACAATCTGAAAACAAAAAAATTGTGTCTAAGCTGTAAAATACAAAAACTGTATTTCCTGCATCACAACTCTGGGAAATAAAAATGCTTTTACATTCCAAATACACATTTTTTATTTATTATTTTTTATTGAATGAGTGAGCATCAAAGTGAGAGAATTGGAACCACAACTCACCTGCCAATTCTCCTTTTAGGGACCCTAAAGGGTTAAATGGTTTCTGTGATATTTATTTCTATATAACTGACAGCATAGATCTATACATTTGTGTGGATAGAGTGAAAAATACACAAATATGTATCCAGCTACAAACATGGCTTATAGTAGGATTGCTGCTTTTAAAGGCGCTCACACAGATGAAGTGCAAATATTTTTATTTACAGGTTAATTCGCACTTTAAATAAAGTTTACATGGAAGGCAACGAGAATGTGCAAAATGCATATAAAAAATGGAAAAACAAGTATATGATATGAATATATGTCTGAAACAAATACTTTTGACAATTGTACATAATCCGTGTAACATGAACAGTCTTTTTTTTTTTTTTAACCATTGCAACATTTGAGTATTAAAAAAGAATATTCACTACAGTCACGATCCAGTGCAAGACGAGTCTCTCCTCCGGGAAGCGGTTTCTTGGTCCTTCATAACGCTAACATTCAGATTATTTTAATCGATTCTCAGTCCTTCCAGCAAGAAAACAAACATTGATAGGGTTGGTCCTTCCTAATCCATACAGTGGCAGCTATAGCTCACTCTTTAGTAAATAAACTTGAACCCTTTAAGTGCAACAAGGAAGTGCTCATTGGTAACATTTAATTCATAAATAACAGACTCAATGTTCTTTTTCCCTTAACTGAGCCTTTAAACTGGAATTTTATTTTTTTTGGCTTTTTCTGGAAAATAACCCCATGTACGTATGTAAAAATATGTATATATATGGCAGATCTCTAACATATTATGGCATTGTTAGTGAAGAGACAGAAAATATTTTTTTGGAGCAATTCTTGATGGCTGATTCACGATAAGGCCAATGTAGTCTTCTGTAACACGGCTGATCTGTAGAGTGGCTTTTTGAAGTGGTTCCATACAACTAAAATCAGACGTATGATGAACAGCACACAAGCCACGGCCAGCAACACGGCTGAAAGAAACAGAACACGTTTCTCATTACAGGAAGAATAACTGCCGGCGAAGCCAGCTGAGTGTGCGCCGCACAGGCAATCAAATGGCTTAAGTCTGGCAACACAACAGCAAGCCCTTCTTGTTAATATTAAGTTGCTATTTCTGGCAACATTAAAAAAGGCAAAGCTTAAAACGGTATGAGAAAAATAAAAAAGTTCACCTATTTATTTTTAAAAAAGGTTCAAAAAGCAAGTTTGCTTTTCTTCCCCTTTTGCAACAAAACAATGCAGTTTATATACAAATACATCAGCAATTTTAAACTTGCAACACAGCAGCAAGACGAGGTGTATGAATTAGGATCAGGAATAATCTGGGACATGGAGCGTTCATGAGACATCTTACACTAACCAGTACAAAGAATAGATTGATTAAAGCATTCTTTAGGATTTACTTATCATGAAAATAAACAGGTCTTACCTATAAAGATATCGTTGCTGTCTGGAGATTGTGATTTGAAATTCTTGTCCAAGGCTCCAGACAAAGCAACAATGATCACGGGATACACGGTTATTGTGTAGCGGACATATGCCTCAAATAAGAAGTTTTCCAAACAAAACCTGCAGGGAAAAAAAAAAGTGTAGCAGGCATATAAATGTTCATCTATTTTCATGGTTGTCACACCATGTAGTTTTTTTGGTTTTAAGCACAAGTCACTACCAATACAGAACCAATCACATTTAGATATTATTGAAATAAAATGTAATTAAGCTGTATGAACATATGAAGGCAGGATGTAAATGATGTGTAATAACTTACCATAGTATGACTTCAAAGGCCAGAATGGAGAGTGCTACAGTAGTTGATGTGCTGTTGGGGTAACCACCATTGTATGTCAGAACTACAGCAAAATTTAACAGAGAGGCTACTGTTGTCCATGTTGCATACACAGCGATTCCATTGTGGACCTGTTGGACGAGTAATTGAAAAATGGGTATGAATGGCAGTATTCAGATTTAAGAGCATGGATTTAAAGTGCCAGAACCTTTTAAAACAAAAAAGAAATGTTACTTTTTCACTGCCCCTACAAATTTAGTATGGCAGCTTGCACTTTAGAAGTTACAAGCGGTTTTCTCGAGGCAACCAGCTATCTTGCAGATAGTGATTCAGTTATCGTAAAAAACTTATCACGTACAGCAGCGGGGCTTCTATGTCTAGGATGGCAGGTTGGAGATTGGCAGCTACTCTGTTGTATAATTTGGGGCTCCCCGATGCCCGCTATTCAGTGGAATAATTTCAAGAGAGATAGCCAAGCTCTTCGACCCACCATTTACATTATGGAGGAAGGTGCCTAGCCAAGCCAGCTTCCATAGCATGCTATACCTGGTGCCAGTGACATTTCCTGGCCTCGGCCTTCACAGACTGCATTAAAAGGTACTGCGGGCCTTAAAGACATGAAGCACCAGTATATAATCTCATATCCCCGAGTTCTGTAGTAAAGAAGGTGTCTGGGGAGGGGGTGGCTTGGGGTTGGTGCCTTGGACCTAGGCCAGCACCAAAAGGTAAATACATCGCTGCGTGGAGCCTCATGTCAATTTGGGGCAGAATGCAAGGCTATGACATCATATTTCAGTCCTTAGCAGTAAGAACTGTGGCTAAGACAGTGAGCCTGCAGGTGGCAAGAACACTGGGCCAGACAGAGGTGATGGCCTAATAAATATATTATTAGCTTAAAAATAAGTATGGAATGAAACTGCCCTTAATGAAGTTAACTTAATGAAGTTACTATCATTGCTTGGCAAAACTATGTAGAAG
The DNA here is from genome assembly GCF_027358695.1 of Spea bombifrons. Taxonomy (NCBI): domain Eukaryota; kingdom Metazoa; phylum Chordata; class Amphibia; order Anura; family Pelobatidae; genus Spea; species Spea bombifrons. The sequence continues at coordinate 20,952,251 of NC_071089.1, read as the reverse complement.
TTAGGTGCCGTACAATGTTTTAGGAGCCAGCCTTGTTATTTATGAGACAGGCAGATACCACAAAAATATTAGAAGCGGCTCCTAGGATTTTTCTGGATCTTTTTATAGTGTTAAGGTACATAAGGTGTCAACAAATACAGAATCATTGAAAGTAAATCAAGTACTTGTTACTTCTTTAAGTAACTATGCAATACATGTTTTTATATAATACAAAGACACAAAGTAACTTACAAAAATCCTGATGAGCCACAAATCAACTTTATGTAGTCTCTGAAGGCAATCCCCATGGGTATATACGGCTACATAAGAAATATAGAGGACTATATAGTTTGTGAGAGCGATGGCACCCAGAAATACCAGAGCTGGAATCAAATGCCTAAAACAGATAAAGACAAGAATAAAAAAATACAGATTTATTAACACTGTTGTGTTACAGATATATGAGTTTAAGCAAATCTTTGCAATGTTTATGAAAATATTTAGTATGTGCCAGGTGTTAGAAGACTGCAAGGAAAACATGTTCTCTACATATGGCAAAAACTAATAAGAATTAAGCAGAAAATAGACATGCAGTATATAGCACTGGAGTAACATATCCATTTACTGTAAAGCAATTTTTGCTTAATGAAATGTCCACTTACTCTCTGTCCCACAGGAAGAGCCATCCTACATTAAGGACATTATTCAGTATCCACACAAAAAAAAGATGACTGGATATAGGTTGGGTTTTCGATACATCCATCCCTGCTCACTCCTAGTGTAAGAGAGAAATACAGATCAGAGATTAGGTACAGTATACATTAATTTTCTAATCTTGACTATGATTAGGTATGTAGATCATTTACTTCTTCTGGTAGTAAAACAATGTGGCTAAGATCAAATGTAGTCCCTCTTGTGGTGGGGAGGGATGACACTGGTCCTCTGGCCTTAGGGTTCGGGAAAGCAATGGAGCCTGAGGTGGAATTGCCCCGGCAGCAATGCTGGAATCACCGTGTGTGGTATTGCACGCCACTGCACACCGTGAGCGCACGTTCTCACTGGCGGCCTTCCAGCACTACCTTTTCCCCTATGAACCTTCTGGTCTTGGGGTTAAGATTTTATTTTTGAATCCGGCAGGCCAGAAATGGCTTGTCCTTAAATTATTTTTCTTTAATTTATATAATTAACTTCATTTTACACGAGTGCCGATTAATTTACCCCTTTTGAATTCACGGTTTTGAAATTCACGGCTTGGCCCCCACTACTCTATGGCACATGTTTTGTAACCACGTTTTTGGACACTGTTTTTCTTTTTAAGAGGCAGTGAAGTCTGGACTTTGCTGGAGGAGGATTGGGAGCCTTCCGGCCCCTTCCTCTCTTCAAGAAGGCCAGCAAGGAGTCTCACTCTTCGGGGTGAGAGTCAAGATCTGACCCTCCCATGGGGGGTTGGAATTTGTCCGAGTTCTCCGTGAGGGAACTCGGTATCGTAGTCTGGCTTTTGCTGCCTTGTACACAGAATGCGGTAGTAAAACAATGTGTTCTTTAGTGGAAAACGGTTGTTTAGATCAGGGAGCCCTTCCCCTTATAACCAAGAGATGAATGAATAAAATGTCCAGTTATGGTTTAGTTCAACACAGACAAGCTTGGGTATATCGGTTTCCTTTTAGGATATCCAACCATATTAATCTGCATTTCTGTAATTGATTATTTCATGAAATATTAAACACATATGAATTACAGAATTTTTGATATATGGAAACCTGTACCCCCATTTTCATGTTAAAATGTTACTGCATGCAAATAAACATAGGCATTGGAGTTAGAAACTGTACTGGAAGGATAAGCTTGTAGATTGTAAGCTTGCGAGCAAGGCTCTCTACCTAATGTATCGGTTTGTCTTAGTCTGTCAATTCTAGCCTTGTCATACCCCTTGAATATTTGTATTGTATTAATTGCTGCGTAGATTGCTGGCGCTATATAAATCTCACTTCAACAATGTCATACATTAAATCATGCTGCAGGCTATAAGCAGGAAGTGTACTTAAGTATGTTTCCTAGTTTCAGTAGCAGCAACAAGGGGAGGAGTTTAATGAGACAGAAGTCTAATTCTCTTACTCCAAAAACGAATGAATGTATGCTCTGATATTCATGCCATTTGACCCCATGAAAAATATGCCTTAAACAATAAAAACTAAGCAGAGGGATCTCAATAAGAAATTTGGTAACTGACAAGAATAAACAAAATTCCTGGTTTGCACCAGTTAACATACGTACACTTTAACACCTGTTGGGATAGCACACACATTTAACATGATAGCGCCACTTGTAATATTACCTTCTACAGATAAATGACAGAACATGTCCAAACCAGAAGAACTGCCAGGCAAATATAACATTCCAGATCATGAATGTCCATCCAGACGGCGTGAAATCAGTGTTGAATTTATTTGAGATATTTCCCACTGTCTGCGTAAATACAGCTGTAATGTAACCGGATATATTATTTTTCATTAGAAATCAGATGAGAATATAATATATGTTACCTTACGGGCAAACATTCAATATTATCTATTCTTTAAACTGTTGTAGTTTACAAAAGCAGCTGTCAAGGCCATAATGGTTGGTGCCATGGGCGTAGGAACCAGGGGGGACAGATCCCCCCCAGTAACTCATGCGGGGGGACCGATAATGAAGAAATTCCCCCCCAGGGCCGTAGGAACCCCCCCAATAAAAACGCCGCAAATGCAGCCCGCGAGACCTCGAGGTGCGGCCCGCGTAAGATCGGTAGCCAGGGCAACCGATCTTAAGCGGTCCGCACCTCGAGCCCTGCTACTTACCTGTGGGAGGGTCTTCTGTACTGCACAGAGGAAGCGGAACCCAGCAGAGTTCACGTGACATCACATGACTCTGCTCCAGTCCTGCTTCCTCTGTGCAGTACTAGAGAACGTAGAGGGAGGCCGCGCCCCCTGCTGAAGTCTGTGAGCGGCATCGAGGAGCTGCAGTGCAGGTAAGGGGGAGGGGAGGGTGTTTGAATGAGTATGCGTGATTGAGGGAATGAATCTGTGAATGAATGAATTTGTGTGTGTGTGTGATAGCATGGATGTGTAAGTGCTGGAACCTAGGCATGATGGGACTGTGATTGCTGTAAGCAATCACACTCCTATCATGCCAAGTCAGCCAGTACATGCTGAAACCTAGCTAGCTGCCCCCCTTGTGTATTGATGCTGCCAGCAGTATGGGGTCTGCACATCACTTAAAGCCACCCTGTACCAGCATGTACTGGCTGACTTGGCATGATAGGCATGATGGGACTGTGATTGCTGTTAGCAATCACACTCCTATCATGCCAAGTCAGCCAGTACATGCTGAAACCTAGCTAGCAGTCCCCCTTGTGTATTGATGCTGCCAGCAATATGGGGTCTACACATCACTTACAGCCACCCTGTACCAGCAAGTACTGGCTGCCTAACAGCAATCACACTCCTATCATGCCAAGTCATATTGCTAATTTTTTTTTGTCCAATTGTGGTGTGTTACCTACTTTTATTAAAAATGTTAGTTTTTATTATTATTTTTAAAGGTGGGGGGTCATTCTCGGTTTTGGCTTAGTGAACCGTGAATGTTCATCCCTAGAATAAATAGAACTATTTCATATTTAATTATCCTGAGTCCTGAATTTGTAGTCACAAAACTTTCTAGGCCCAGAAATCAGTGAGAGGAAAAGTAAAGGTTTTGTGTCATTTACTTTATTTTAATCTGCATATTTTATTAAAGGCCATATTTTCTCACAGTGAAAAATGAGTGCGGCCCGCGCACGTATACAATTCCGATGAACTGGCCCACTGCAGAAAAAACTTGGACACCCCTGGGTGAGAAGAGGGTAGGGAGAGGGTAGCTAGTGAGAAGGGGGGTAGGGAGAGGGTACCTAGTGAGAAGGGGGGTAGGGAGAGGGTAGGTAGTGAGAAGGGGGGGTAGGGAGAGGGTAGCTAGTGAGAAGGGGGGGTAGGGAGAGGGTAGCTAGTGAGAAGGGGGGAGGGAGAGGGTAGCTAGTGAAAAGGGGGGAGGGAGAGGGTAGCTAGTGAGAAGGGGGGGAGAGGGTAGCTAGTGAGAAGGGGGTAGGGAGAGGGTAGTTGTGAGAAGGGGGGTAGGGAGAGGGTAGCTGGTAAGAAGGGGGGTAGGGAGAGGGTAGCTAGTATGAAGGGGGCGGTAGGGAGAGGTTAGCTAGTGAGAAGGGGCGGTAGGGAGAGGGTAGCTAGTGAGAAGGGAGGGTAGGGAGAGGGTTTCCTACGCCCATGGTTGGTGCCACTCGAGTTTTGCACGTGTTGGGTTAGCATGTTTTTTTATTTTGAATGCTGGAAAGTTTTAATGATAGGTTTCATTTGTTGGCATCCACTAATGCCAACAAATGAAACCTGTCAACATGCATCCAAATTTACAGAGCCCCACTGATACCACAGCTCACTTCAAAATTATATTCTAGTGTACTTTTTACCTTTTAGTAAACCTGAACCAGCGCCTGCGTTGAATGCCACCATAACAATATACACGGCAAATGCCAGAAAAATCAGGATAATCTTTAATATGCTGTGTTCATACATGATGAAAGCTGGAGGAAAAAAAACAGGAACGTTTTTACTTAAAATGCAATATGAACTTACATTCCACATCAATGCCATAAAAATTTACAGCAATCATATACATCTCGGCCCTTATTTGCCAGATTTATAGGATATTTCTTATTAAGGTGTTACCAAAAATTTAGTTTATAAGTTACTAAACAACATGTTGTGCAGTGTATAGTCCTAATAAAGGCTCATGTTTGTGGCCCTCAAGGACTAGAGTTGGATGCTACTGGGTTAAAGGGCCAGTCAACATCTGAGTTTAATAATAATAGAATAATTTTAGTAGTATTCCAGGCCACACCATACAGCACTTCGATATAGCCCTTCTTCTAAGCTTTAGAACCAAAGGCTGTCTCCTGGCCTTGCACACATTACACTGTAGGGCAGCCCCACCCTGCACCTGTGCACACCCAATCTTACAAGTCTGAAGAGTTTCAACCGCCAGGAACATCTTACATTACAAAAAGAAATAGACACCTGCACCGAAAGGTTACACTTTAGACTTGCTTCTGGAATAAGGGGAGGAAAGAAAGAAGGTAGATGGTAAGAACGAGGAGCGACTAAAGCAAACACCAGAGAGTATGTTTCCATGCAATCGAAGAAAATTGAAAACCAATGGAAAATAGGAACTGGTTTAAGCAGTAAAGTAATAGTAGGGTCATCCTGGACTCAAACCTCTTTATCCCTCACATTCAGTCCCTCGCCAGATCCTCCCGCTTGCACCTAAAAAACATCTCTCGCATCTACCCATTCCTCACCCACAAAAACTCAGGTTCATTCACTTATCATTTCCCGTCTTGACTCTCGACTCTCTCCTCTGCAGTCTGTCCTAAATGCTGCTGCTAGGCTTCCCTACTCTGTGAAATCCTCCACTGGCTCCATATTACTTTAGAATTAAATTTAAAATCCTGGTATTAACATCCATAACACTGCTCCTCCATACATTTCTGCCCTCATAAGCAAATACTCTCCTACTCGATCCCTACATTCTTCCCATGGGCTAAGGCTCTCCTCGTCACTTATCACCTCTTACTTTTCCCATCTACAAGATTTAACTCGGGCCGCCCCATATCTCTGGAATCTACTTCCACCGAACCTTCAGCTTTCACCCTCCCTCCCGACATTCAAGAAACGTCTCAAAACTTCTTCAGAGAAGCCGCACCGTCTTAACTGCTGGAACTTCCTTGTCATCGATACAACACCACCCTACCTCTCACCCGTCTCTGTGCCTTATGTTTGTCACCCCATTCCCTCAAGATTGTAAGCTTGCGAGCCGAGCCTCTTCACCTAATCTATGGGTTTGTCTTAAGTCTGTCAATTCCAGTCTTGCCAAACTCCTGGAATATATGTATTTTAAGAAGTGCTGCATAAATAGTTGGCGCTATAGAAATAAATGATAATAATAGGGTAAATAATCACAAGTATACAATGTATTCAACAACAATGTAATTTTAAACCTATTAGCATAAAAAGGTCAATAGACATAAAACATTTTTTTGCAATAAGAAACAAATATACACCAAACGCGTTTCACCTGAATGGGCTTCTTAAGAGGTGAATATAACAAACAAAATTTACTTAAAAGTAGTATCATAAATCTAAATGCCTTTTTTTGGATGCTAGGTCCATGGCAGGTCAATTGTGAATCGAATGAACAGAGGAAAGAGGCTTCGCTGGCAGATAACATCTGCACTGAAACAAGCTTGTGTACAAAATGCAACAGCAATCTCTCAGCAGGGATTCTGTACGGTTTGCCTGTTAATTGTAATACCCGTCTGCGAAGAAGCCCAGTGAAGCGAAGCGCGTTAGGTGTATTTTATTTCTAATGTGCTTGGTATAATTTTTTTTGTCTATTGACTTTTTTATGCTAAAAATTGCGGTTGAATAAATTATATACTTGTGATTATTTACCCTACTATTTATTTCTTAAGCGTTCGCGGCAGATCCAGGTATATCAGCGATATCACTGACCTCTCGTTGTCATGGTTATAGATGGATAAGTAAGAAAACAATGTACATGTAGTTAGAACTAATTAAACGGGCATCCGCACACCAAGATATCAGGTAACATACTAAGAACACGTAAAAACATTTCATTACAAAGCAGCCCTTCAATAGCTGAGCACCTGTACAGGGCGATGATTATATACGTAGAGTCTGGCTGGTATAAGCAAGCCCTTATTAAAACCCAAACCAAATTAACTGGCCTGATGCGGCACGGCAGCTTCTCCAGAAATAAACTCCCATCATGCACTGCCTGCTAATCATGATGGGAGTTTTAGTGCAAAAGGACTAGGATCTACACATCCCAAGTTACCAACAGCCACCATGACACCAAAAAAAGAAGCCAAACAAATTTATTATCAAAATTCAATTTTGGGTTCAAGAAATTAAACATTTCCATACAATCCTGTAGCTTTATTAACTCTTTAATGGTCACACTCTTACCAAAAAGTTAATGCAATTTCCCAAAATATATATATATATATATATATATATCATATATATAAGCTTTTTTTCAACCATGTTACTTTGCATAAAAGTATATTAATCTGGGGCGTATATACTAAAGGATATATAAGACCTATACTCACATATGTTAGCTTTATCCACAGATCACTTGTGAAAAAGAATCCTGCTTGAAGAGTGGGTTTGTCTATTTAAACAAAACAAAACTTATGCAACCGAGTAAGGGGCGGGCCCTGGCTTCAGGAGGCCAATAGGGAGCAGGGGGCTGGTGTGTGAGTCACCTTTCGTGCACGGGATTGGGTGGAGTAGTATGAATTGGGAGGTTTATGAAACGCTCTATGGGAAATGCTTATACAACAGCAAGGGGAGGCTGCCGGGGTCACGTTTGCTTTGTGTGACTGTACCACTTCTACCTGTAGCAGGGGGACCCTTTAGGAAATACTAACCTTAATGCTCAGAAGACGTGCAGTTTCCTGTAGTTACTAATTTAGCTTTAAAATAATACTTAAGTCATGTCTGTGGAGGAAGGAGAATGTGTACTGTGAGGCTTCATTAAAAACATGGATGGCCTGCATGATGCGCTAATTTCCTTCTAACCTGCAGACACATTATTATTATTTATTGTTTTATATAGCGCCATCATTTTCCATAGCGCTGTACAATGGGATCCTCTAAAGTGATTCGTTTTAGCTCATATCTTATTGGTTGCTTACCTAGTTTATTCAAGAAAAATCTCAAAACCCACTTGTACGCTAATACAACTCTGACATTCATCCACGGCACAAAATCTCTCCTTCAGCCTTACCTTGTGTGTCTCCTCACCCCCCTTCTCTCTAGATTGTAAGCTTGTGGGCCCGACCCTCTGCACCTAATGTATGGATTTGTCTTAGTCCTTCAGTCCCTTTGAATGTATGTTTTGGAAGAAGCAATGTGTACATTGTTAGTGCTATATAAACAAAAGATAATGATTGTCCAGACTCGCTCGCTTACAATATATGAACGATAACCCGAGCAGATGTGGGCTTCATGGTAGGATGCGTCTATTTTAAATGCAGCGAAACACAATCTCAGACAAGTGCTTGGCTGACGGTGTATAAATGTATATAAATGTATATATCTGACGATAACGAACCTTTGTCACAGATGTTTAAACCTGAAATATAAGGTGTATGGGTACACAGACAGGTAGCCGGGTGGAATCAGGAATCTGGAATAGGTCAGGTGTGTGTGACCCCTGTTTGGAGGGTATCGATGGCTTGGCCAAGGCCCCATTCATTTTAAAGCTTTGTTTTTCTATGTGCGAACTTGCGAAACTAGGTTAGATGTTCCTATGCATACATAGGTGATTGTTAGGTATGTAGGACATCTCCAGTTATGTAAAATAGAACTTGGGAGGGTCTGCCATTACAGGTCATTAAACGTCACATGTAATTTCAGAAGCATTTCTATAAGAGACAGATTAAATTACCAGAACGCGGTTTATAATAGTCCTAGTTATGAAACATTCCACTAATTTACTATTTCTATGAACTCAATCTAACCGTACAGGGAAAAATTTCATAACCGGATAAACTACTGCTGTTTTGGGATTTTCCGAAAGACCAACGGCTGGAGGGTCCCCTGTGCGGAGATGACATGTTCATCATTCCAGGGGTGCACGTCTTTGTTGGTAATCTGATCAATCCCTCCATTCACAACTGTTTGGATCTCTCTGAATACCTCTGAGGTTTGTGTTACACTGTCTGATTCTTGAAACAATTATTAGGTAGGGCCAGCTTTAGGCTAAGCATCAAATGAAACGGATGCCCTCACAGGTAGATAGATCCTCTTCCGGTATTCATTTTCGCTCAAAGTTCTTTGTAACAGCCAATTATACCCTTACGGTGGTCTACCAAATGCTCCCTGTTAAAGGGGACTAGTGTTTGATCTCCAAATTTTCGAAGAATGACTTTAAGCTTAATGGCTCTTTAACTTCCTTGCAGGGTCCGCAATGTTATTCCTGTCCGTGTATCTGCCCCTTAACCTTGGTTCTGACAGCCTTAGAAGGACAGAAGGAGTAATTACGGTACTTTCATAGGGTTTTTCATCAAGTTCCTCTAATATCAAGTTTACTAAGATAAGTCCCTTACATTTTAACCAAGCATACCTATAGATAACCCATACTATATGTACTATAATACTGAAAGCTGTATAGATAGGAGTTCCTCCTTATAGGTCCATAAGCTGGGTTGGTAACCCTGCACACGCTGCAAACCCCAGCTCTGAACCATAAACCTGAGGATTTCATGCCGCATGGTGGTGTATTTGGTTCTTAGTTGTGTGGTTCATTCTTTCATTTTATTTTATTCTTTTTATTATAAGTTTGGAGTATTGATCACCTGTTCTTCCTGTGACCTCTGCCTATTTGCTTAGATTTCTATTTACTGTGCATTGTAAGAAACACGCCCTGAGACTAAGATATGTGACTGTTGACAGTAAAAAGCATCTCAGACTCATTGGCAATATATATACAGTGTCCATTTTTGAGCCAGACTGATTGCAAGCGGATATGTCAATTTAATAATTTCTGCAATTTAGGGATGGCTCTGAACTTTTTATATAATGTCAAGGAGACAGCTCTGTGTCTTTATGCCTACTCTGTGGTTTCTTGCTTATTGCCCAATTCTATTGCATTAAACAGGGTGCATGAATAATGTTACCCCCAGCACTGTACTTTTATTTAATCTGGTTATTATTGTACTGCTTATTTCCTTCAATACAATTTGACAAACATTATCACCTCCCACTGGATTTAGTTGACATTGTCCATAGTTAACATGTGAAAAATAATTTTGTTGATTTGAAGGCTAATTACCAGATTCCCGGGGATGCCTTTGGTTTGACCGTTACTTTGCAAGATACATGTAATGGACACATGCTTAAAAATTACACTTAGGTAAAAGATACTGTCACACGTGGAACTGATGGGAAGCCAACGTACAGAATGGGTTACAAATCTTATCAACCGGTCTATTAACAACTTCACTGTGACCCGGTGGTGAGCAGGCAGCACTAATCCCAAAGGGACAACTTCAGCTAAACTGCCTAATAATGTACAGGGGCGGAACCAAAAACAGCAACAATGTGGTTTACCAAACTTTACATTACATCATGAAGGAACAATCCCAGTGAGCTTATTCTGCAAGAAGAACTTTGATGACCTTGTATAATGTACTTGTATGATCTGTTGTACCTTCTCTCCCTCCCCTTTTTCTTCTTTCTGTATTTTGTCTCTCCCCATCTCTCCTTCTCTCACTCTTTATCTCTTTTGTTGACTCTCAGCGCCCTGCACACGTGACACTATATAGCAGTTTCTCTCCTTTCTGTGGACACCGCTGTCCACTCGCTTTCCCCCTGCACACAGCACTGTGTGGCAGCCCCGCACCCCTCCTTACATGTAAACACCACACGTGTGAATGCTTGGCCACACTGAGCAGGCATATGACGAAAACCCTGCCCAGTGTGACCAACAATTTCCACAGTGACAAGGTTTTAATATGAAAAGAGATAATGATATTTGTAGGACTTCTTGAAAGAAAGCTTGTCAGATAATACCAATGCTCAAAGTGCTGGCCTCTACAGCCTAATATTTCTCGTTTTCCTGGTTTACAGATCTTAATGCAGTTGGAGTTTCCTACAGAGGCAAAAAATTGGCAGGTCACGGTCACTAGTTGCTGCAGGCGTATTTACTAACGCAACAAAAGCTGGTATTGCAACTATCAACAGAAGAACAAACTGATATATGACAGACTTTAGTTGAACTTAAAATGGTTTGAGACAGTTCTAACTTACAGCAATTTAATGAAAAGTTTGGTTTGGTAAAGAGATATGCCATATGTTTCTAGTGTATACATAATTCAAGGCTTGCCTGCTGAAGGCGGATTAAAATGACGCCTCATCCTCGTTACTTTTTATGCTTACTAGGGGACGCAGTGACCAAGATCCATCGAATAGGGTTTATTTTCACTGATATATAGTATATCATATCCAGGACCGGCCTGGCCATCTGGAGCACCAGCTAAATGCCCAGTGGACCTCTGCACTGTACTCACCCGATCTACAGCTCCATTTGAATAAAAATGAGTTAAAAAACAAAAATCAAACCAATACAATTAAAAAGGTTATGAAATCATGTCCAATCTGTCTATCCTCAGTTACCCACTTCGTATTATTGCAGCTAATTGGTCTTGTGCTATTATTTAATGACATCTTATTCTGCACAACTAGAGCATAATATGTCACAAAGCACTGATTTTTGAGTCAATATAAGGTCTGGTGAAACAATTCTGACTTTCTCCTTTACTTCTGTATTTTGTCATGATTTAATTTCTACAGCGTCTTTGGAAATTCGTGAGGGAACCAGGAATCCATCTGCAGTTTAAACTGAGAAGTAATTGGGAGGGGGCCCAGGCTGGAGAAAGTTTTAAACCACAAATAAATTGTCATTTTAATGGAACATCAGGACACTTATTAAGTATAAGAATCATCTATATAATCATGAACATTATATACCAAGGTTTAAACTATTGAATGGAACACAATCATGTATTTCTCCACACTGTTCTTTTCTTTCTGGTATCAATCTTCAAGTTTGTGTGTTGAAGCAAATTACCCCTAAACTATGCTCTTGCACTCTAATAATTTGAGTGGGCCTGCGATGTTACATCATTGGGGTTTATTTGCTAAACTTGGAGTTGACTTGAGATGAATCATTTATCTTTCCAGTTTAACCAACTTGTCTCTGCTTGCAGGACACACAAGTTTACCCTTCATAATATATCTCACTGGCACCTACCTACAACTCAGCTGTTTAGTGTAAAACCACTTTAGGAGTTATGTAGAAAAAGTGATTGCTTGTCTTATCACCATAGCAACCAGTGAAATCAATTTGCTGATGGGACTGCTATGGTGATAATCATACTCGGAACCCTGCAGAGCCCTCCCTCTTCAAGGGACGGGTTAGCTGTGCGAGGGGGGCTATTCATGCATGTGGGTGGGAAAAGCCACGTGCATGGGCAGGGCCTAGCCCCAAACGCCTTATTAAATTTGTGTGGGGTGGGAACAGGATGCGGAGTGTGCCTGCCTAAACACTACAAAGAGATTGCGCAACGTGACACATATAAGCAGCACTTCACCTCGAGCCTGGAGACTTCTCAGGTAAGGTGACCTTTCTCAATCACTCTTTGTACATAATCCTTTTAGTGTCATGTCATTGTTGTGACAGTGCCATGTTAGTAATCATGGTGCATTTCTTGTCTTTTGCACATTGAGTGTTTTGAAAGGAGACACTTTAAGTGGGTTTGTAGCACTTTTTGAGTAGCCCTGATAATTATTATTTATAAATAACAATTTATTTGCATTACTTGCAAAGACAACATACGCAGAACTGAGCAGTGACACGGTGTGCATTTCTCTTTTATGACACACTTCCCCTTTATGTGATGTCATACCTATACCTACGTGGAGCTCTCCTTTCTGTGGGAGTGGCTTTGTGAGGGGGCGTCTCTAGCCATGCAAAAGAAGCTCCAGAAAACCTTATGTGGGTGGGGAGTAGAAGTGGGTGGGAAGTAGGCATGGCCAAACATTTCTTCCTCCCCAGAGAAGAAGGAGGTGACCCGGAGAAGCAGTGATTCACCCAGAGACCTTTCAGTATAAACAAATTAAATAAAAAAAGCTCAATATTATTGTTTTGGAGATATTTGGTTGAATGGACGGGAACTATTTACCCTCCTGAAAGATGTGATCTGTATTTTTTTTTAAATATGTTAGCCCCGTTAAATATTTTATTTAGGATACTGAAAATAAAATATTTGGGAAAAGATCCCAGATCCAATTTAATATATAAATTCTCATAACAAAAAATAAGATTAATGTATATTTAGAAGAAAAGCTTTGTATGAAATGGAGAAGAGACCGATGTAGCATCAATTGCTTGCAATCTAATGGTATTTAGTTTGCCAACAAAAATATCACATTTACCAAATTTGCTCTTTTTAGCTAACAAGGTGCAGTTCTATATCTCTGTCTATATTGTCATTGACCTTAATGTTGTTTGCGCTGTTCAGTAGTGAGCTGCATGAGGAATAAGGCATTGTATGCTATATGACAGGTTATACAAGTTGTGTTGGTACAAGCTATCACGCTAGTCATACCAAACACCGAGGCTGGAATGCTACAATGAAAAAGCAGCTTCCTTTGGGGTGTCTAACACGTGTACCTGCCCATCAAGTGATCTGAATGGTATGTTTTATTGCACGTAAATAGCTGGGGTATTACCAAAGAAGAAAGTTTAGCAGTTTCTACAATTTTAAGTGTACTTTACTCCCGCCTCCCATATAGACCAAAGACCATAAGTAACTAGATTTCAAGGTGCAATATAGATATACTACAGTATGTTTTGGGGGCATGAATGGTAGTAGTTTGCTTTTACATGATTGAAAAATGTTAGGTTACTTTATGCCTAATGGGCATACCAGGTCAGCTTTCCCTTTCCTGGGGAGTGGCTTTGAGAAGGGGTGGTGCTAGCCACCAATAAGGGCAGGGCTAACCTACTATCTATAACTCTATAGCTCCTTAGAATTGTATCCATAGAATTTTATGGGAATGGGAGGGGTATTAGGCAGGAAGTGGGTGTGGCTAAACACTATTCCTGCATCCCGAAAAAAAGAACAGATCCAGAGACCTGGAGAAGCAGTGCTTCCCCCGGAGATTCTGGGTAAAATACGAAGCGTTCCTAGGCATGCTAATGAGAGATGTCTATGGAACCAAAAAAGTAATTTTGGAAGATTAAATAAATATATCTGTACAAACGAACTATACAATTTACTCTTCCATTTTTTGTGGTTTTCTCGATGTCGAGCACCCTACGGTCCATGTTTTTAGCAAAGACGGAAAAGGACCATTCCACCAAGAAAGGGACACTATGGATCTACGCATGCTTGCTAACTACGGTTAATGGGACTAAAACAAATCACAGTTTTACGTGAGCAGCTAATGTTACGTTTGCCCAGAGAATAATGAAGAAATGTATAATTTAAAGGCAGTTAAAAGCTATTTTTTGTTCCAGCAGTAAAACATGAAAGCTGGCCCTCAAATTTGTCTTTATGATAACATTATGTCAGTCCAATACATGCTTACTTACCACCATACTCTGAGCGAAGAAATACACAGTACAATGAGCACATAAAGTCCTTTAACAGGCTGTCCAGAAACCGTCCCTTTAAGCATGAAGTAAATTCTGCAGGGTGATACGCACAAGTAACTCCCACATATTTGACATTCACCACCTGTTTGTCCCATCCCTCAGTTTCTCATTTTTTGAAGTATCTGTTGTCTTTTAAAAGCATCGTGCAATAAAACTGCTCTTCCAAAATACAAACCCATCTGGTGCCGCTCTGTTCCGAAAGTGGAAGCATCTGCGCAGATGAAAGGGAGACAGAAGGCTGGCGGACAACTGAATCATGTTGCTTTACAATATTTATGCATAATAATGACTGTTAAATATACTTGTTTATTCCACATAATTAAAAAAATCAGGGAAATTATATATACATACACATATACATATATACATATGTGTATGTATGTATATATACTCGCTGGCCACTTTATGAGGTTCAATTGCTTGTTAACACAAATAGCTAATAAGCGGATCATATGGCAGCAACGCAATGCATTTAGGCATGTAGATGTGGGCAAGACAACTTGCTGAAGTTTAAACCAAGCATCAGAATGTGGATTGAAGTGACTTTGAATGTGGCATGATTGTTGGTGCCAGACAGGCTGGTCTGAGTATTTCAGAAACTGCTGATCTACTGGGATTTTCACGCACAACCATCTCTAGGGTTTACAGAGAATGGTCTGAAAAAGAGAAAATATCCAGTTGTGTGGACAAAAATGCCTTGTTGATGTCAGAGGAGAATGGACAGACCGGTTCGAGATGATAGAAAGGCTCTTTGGGGCCCTTAGTACCATTTGAGCATTTTTTAAACGCAACAGCCTACCTGAGTATTGTTGCTGACCATGTCCATCCCTTTATGACCACAGTGTACCCATCTTCTGATGGCTACTTCCAGCAGGATAATGCACCATGTCACAAAACTCACATAATCTCCAATTGGTTTCTTGAACATGACAATGAGTTCACTGAACTCCAATGGCCTCCACAGTCACCAGATCTCAATCCAATAGAGCACCTTTGGGATGTGGTTGAACTGGAGATTAGCATCATGGGTGTGCAGCCGACAAATCTGTAGCAACGCGTGATGCCATCATGTCCATGTGTACATGTACACATGTACAACAAAAAATGGTGAAGTGCACTTAGCCCCACACACATTGTGCACAGCGCCCAGTCTTGGACCAAAGACTGGGGAGAAATTGCAACCTAGAGGCTTCATGCTATCCCAGGCCTAAGGCTAGAGGACCAAGCTTTCCCTCTCTCACAGGTACTCACTTGATAATTGAAATTTTATATGTAACAGAAAATAGGCATTTAGTAAAATAAACTTTGACTTATTTGTAAAACCACATTCAGCTGTTTCTATATACATTATTGTGACTTTTAGGGCAGTAAATACCCAGAAAACATTCTGAAGTGTTCTGAAGAGGAACATCAGGGGAGCCCTCGCACCCATTGAAATCTATGTAAGTGAATTTAAAGTGTGCACAACACTTCATATCTTTGCGATTTAGCACTAATGAATAATGCTATTTAAACCCACCAAGTACAGCAATCATTGCTTGGTTATACCAGTGCCCCAGTAGAAGCTACCCCGCCACTGTTACCCTGTGACCTTGTCACGCCCTTACCTCCGTCCCTGTTACCGGTTCCTCGGCAGAGAGGCATGAAGTCCTGGCAACAGTGCATCCAGCACACTGGCAGGCGCATATATCCTCACTCCCCGCAGCACACCTGGGGACAGGGAGAATCAGCAACACCAGATGGGACATCACAAGGGAGTGGATTAATATTTTGGTTGTTTTGTCGTGTGAGAAATGTTCAGATTCTGAAAATGTTTTTCAGGTGAAGCAAGGCAGCGGACTTGGTCTGTTAGTTGAATAGTGGAGTTGTCGAAAGTGATAGAGATGTCAGGAATTTCGAAAAAGAGTGGATTACCATAAACTCAGTCTTGTAGATGTTGAACTCCAGGTAATGCAACGCCATCCATGATGCAATTCCAGAAAGAGAGTTGGGTTAGAGGAGAAAGTGAAAGTTCAGGAGAGGAGATATAGATTAAGGTATCGTCTGCATTTAGATGGCACTGGAAACCAAAGGAAGATATGAGTTGTCCAAGTGAAGAGATGTTGAAAGAGAAGAGTAGAGGCCCAACAACTGAGCCCTGAGAAACACCAACAGAGAATGGTAGGGAAGAGAACTAAGTTCCAGTGAAGGAGACACTAAAGGCGTGGTCAGAGAGGTAGTATTTAAACCAGGAGCTGTGTCATGGATTACATGAGCATAAAGGGTTTGTAGAAGGAGGGGGTGGTCAACTGTGTCTAGGGCTGCAGAGGGGTCCAAGCGTGAGAAATAAGAAATGGCCTCTTGTTTTAAAGGCGAGAACCCTAAGACTAACATACATGCCCAGGCAGACACTAACATACATGTAGCTCATTTACCCCGCAAAGCATCAGCCTGTCTTTGAAGCAGCTTGCCCTGCATATATACCCAGACACACACTAACATACAGAAAAACACACTAATATACCCAGGCAGACATGCACTAGCAGGGGCGTACCTAGAGTATTGGGCACCTGGGGCAGATCCTGTATGTGGCACCCCCACACACACAATACACTTAAAAACAACATAACTGCTATCATTATATACTGAGGCAGACATCACAGTGGAACAGCATAACTGCTATTACTATACACTGAGCCAGACATTGACGGTGGTACAGCATAACTGCTATCATTATATACTGAGAGTAGGGTGACCACATCAGCCATGTTTTCCAGGACACAAACAATTTTTACATATTGCTGGTCATCAATATGAAAAATGTATACATGTCCTGCAAAACATGGCCGATGTGGTCACCCTGATAAAGACATTGACGGTGGTATATAGTAATAGGAGTTATGCTGTACCACCCGTCACCTAGATTGTAGGCTTGCAAGAGCAGCCCCCTCTTTTCCTTTTGTGTTGGTTTATGTGATTTTTAATTTTACTGACCGAATGTAACAGCGCTACAGAATCTGCTGGCGCTATATACATTCATATAATGTAATGTCTGGCTCAGTATAAAGTGATGGGAGTTATGATCTACCGTATTTGCTCGATTATAAGACGAGGTATTTTCCAGAGCAAATGCTCTGAAAAATACCCCTCGTCTTATAATCGGGATCGTCTTATAATTCGCGTAGACAACTTCCGCTGCAGTCAGAAAGGAGGCGCAGTTAGCAGCGGGGGTTGTCTGCGTCCATCTGAGAAGGTGGTAAATAAATAGAACAACCTCCCATCAGAAGTGGTAGAGGCTAATACAGTAAAGGAATGTAAACATTGATCATAAAGCTATCCTGAATCTAAGACAAGATTAAGGACTGATTAAGAGTCTTTACTCCAGGAAAAATAGGTAGACTAGATGGGCCGAATATTATCTGTCCTCATACTCTATGTTTCTTGCAAAAATCAGTTACAGGCAAATAAATAAGTAAAATTCCAGGCACTGGGCCATTTTGTTCCATACTTTCAGGAAACAGAGGAGTGAACATTAATATTATATACATTGCTGGCAAATAAACATCTGTCAGTACAATCGTGACTACATTTGGGCGCTCTTGTGTTGGTTTGCAGCTCACCAAATATTGTACTAATGTACAGTGACACCTGCTGTCCCAGCTGGGTATTACAATCATAAACTTGCATGCCTGTGACCCAAAAACTTTATGTATTTGTGATTGCACTTTGAAGGGTGATCTGTAACAAATAAATATAATACTCGTTAACAAGACATACAAAAATGATTAGTTTTATGTCCATTAAACACATACTAATCACTATCCAAATTACTATTAAAAGTAGCTTTAAGCTTACATATAATTAATGCTGAAATATGCTATACCGGTATAATATTCTGTACATGATACTTATTTCTATATACCGGTATATACACCATCTATAAGATAATTTCTTTTTGGATACCAGAATGAATGTATCACCTAATACAAAATACAAAACATAGAGACATAATGCAAGTTACTCAATATTAACTCTTTGTTGTCTATTGTGCTGATTTCTGGCTTTTTATCTAACGTCGTTATTAGTATGCTCTTTACTAACTAGAAATTCTGTCTACAGAATAATTTCTACCAGCAAGTACACAGCATGCTCACAGTAAAAGCTGTTTCTGTTTACACACTTAATACAACGATCCATTTAAGAAGACACAGGAAGGAATCAATGGAAAAGGGATTATTTAATTAGGAAATTAATTGTATAACGAGCAGCATGGCTGCATCTAGTATAATACACAGTAAGGTTGGCATTTTTAAATTATGATTGTAATTGTTCATGTGGAATTATTCAAAAAATAAGGTCTGAGCTGCAAGATAAAGGAAATCATACGTACTGTACCCTATATTTGTCACCCAGAGACTCCATGCGAAGCACCACTTCTCTGGGTTTCAGGATCCCCACCAGAAAACTCCGGGTTACGGGTGCGGGACCCCATTCCCCACCCATTTCCCAGTTCAAAAACTGTGTGTCCCTTCAGCAGGACCGCCCACCGACATCAGCGGAACTTCCTGCCAGCAAGGAGCCATGAAGTTCCCAGGTATGTCCATTCCTATGAAAATACATACTGAAATGCGTTTTGTATGGACCTCTATGCATTTTACTATAGGCATTTTACTATAGTTATTGAAGTTGGAAAATAAACCTTCTTCCTCCTCTTGCAATCCACAGGAATCAGAATTATGATAAAACCCCCTAAATTACAGGCATAGATCACAGGTTGCAAGCCCCAAAGCCTGGCGTCCACACTGCCCACATAGAACCTGACCAGCACCCAGATAACACACATAGGACTTGTCATCTTTGTCCCCAAAAACCCCAGCATGAGTCAACTTTGTCCCCAAATAGCCTGTCCTATACCACCTTTGTCCCATAAACACCCTGCCTGTGCCATCTTGGTCTACAAGGCTCAAACATCCTGCTTGTGCCATCTTTGCCTTTCCACAAATCAATTATACATCTGTGATGCACACAAACACTTTTACAGTCACTCACTAATTCACACTTTCATTCACATAATTAATTCACACAATTATTTTTTCTCTCACTCATTTGCACAAATCATTTACACATATTCATTAATGTATTCTCACAAATTCATTAATTCTCTCCCATATTCAGACAATTCATCCACACATTAATTTATACTCTCACTCATTCAGACAATGCATCCACACATTAATTACCGTATTTGCTCGATTATAAGACAAGGTTTTTTTCAGAGCAAATGCTCTGAAAAATACCCCTCGTCTTCTAATCGGGGTCGTCTTATAATCAGACCTCAAATAGAGGTCTGACTATGAGACTAAGATCCAGATCCCCCGCACCGCTGCAGGGGACCTGGATCCTTCTGTCCCCCCCCCCATTTAACACCCCCCCCCACTCACACACACTTAACGGTGCTTCCAATTTCCTGCTGTATACCGGGGCAGCAGTCTTCCTTCTGTCTCCCCCCCCCATTTAACACTCCCCCCCCACCCCACACACACTTACCGGTGCTTCCAATTTCCTGCTGTATACCGGGGCAGCGGGTTGACGTCCACGTGATCCGTGTAGACAACTTACGCTGCAGCCGGAAGGAGGTGTGGCTAGCAGCGGGGGTTGTCTGCGTCCATCGGCACCGGTGCGGGGAACTCTGATCTCTGACAGTCGGGGAAGGTCTGCGCGATGGATGCAGACAACCCCCGCTGCTAGCCACACCTCCTTCCAGCTGCAGCGTAAGTTGTCTACGCGGATCGCGTGGACGTCAACCCGCTGCCCCGGTATAAAGCAGGAAATTGGAAGCACCGGTAAGTGTGTAGGGTGGGGTGGAGTGTTAAATGGGGGGGGGCAGAAGGAGGACTGCTGCCCCGGTATACAGCAGGAAATTGGAAGCACCGGTAAGTGTGTGTGTGTGGGGGGGAGTGTTAAATGGGGGGGAGACAGAAGGAAGACTGCTGCCCCGGTATACAGCAGGAAATTGGAAGCCCCAGTAAGTGTGTGTGTGTGTGTGTGGGGGGAGTGTTAAATGGGGGCATAGGGCATTTCTGGAGGCAGAATGCTCTATGAAATGCCTTTTAACCCCCTGAACGCCACTCTGCCTCCTGAAATGCCTTATACCTCCCTATATGCCACTTTGCCCCATAATATGCCTTTTAACCCCCTAAATGCCAGAGTGGCATATAGGGGTATAAGGCATTTCTGGAGGCAGAGTGGCACATAGGGGGTTAAAATGCATATCATGGGGCACAGTGGCATATAGAGGGTTAAATGGCATATCATGGGCCACAGTGCCATATTGGAGTGGCAAGCCTGGGGGCAGATGTGCGTAACTGGGGGGCAGGTTGGAAAATACAAGGAAATAAAAACAATTTTTTTTTCTCAATCATAGCTTTTATTAAAAAATTTAATAGTTTACATGAATTAATATTTACTGGTAAAACTTTTTTCCTATAGGGTCGTCTTATATTCAGGCTTTTTCTTTTTTTCCTAAATTAATATTCAGATTTTGGGGGGGTCGTCTTATAATCAGGGTCGTCTTATAATCGAGCAAATATGGTCATTCATTCTCTCTCTCACTCATTCAGACAATTCATCCACACATTAATTAATTCTCTCACTCATTCACACAATTCATCCACCCATTAATTCATACTGTCACTCATTCACACAATTCATCCACACATTAATTCATACTCTCACCCATTCACACAATTAATCCACACATCAATTCATACTCTAACTCATTCACATAATTCATCCACACATCAATTCATACTCTTACTCATTCTCACTCTTTATTTCAATATTCTTACTACCCTCTTTCTCACTATCTACCTCTCCCTCCTTTCTCACTATCTACCCCCTCTCTCACTATCTACCCCCTCTCCCTCCCTTCTCACTACCTACCCCCTCCCTTCTCACTACCTATCCCCTCTCCCTCCCTTCTCACTACCCATCCCCTCTCCCTCCCTTCTCACTATCTACCCCCTCCCTTCTCACTATCTACCCTCTCTCTCTCCCTTCTCATTATCAACCCCCTCTCCCTCCTTTCTCACTATCAACCCCCTCTCCCTTCTCACTATCTACCCCCTCTCACTCCCTTGTCTCTATCTACCTACTCTTCTACCCACTGCCTCGCAGAAGAGACTGAGGGGCGCCGAGCAATTGCTGAAAACTCCATGAGCAATTGCTCGGCGCCCCCCTCTCTCTCCTCCGCATTGTCCCGGATTGAGGCTGCCCGAGACCCGAGACTTAAAGTCCGATTGTGGGACTGTCCCGGGCAATCTGGGACATGTGGTCACCCTAACAACCATACCCAGACATACACATACACCCCAGAAAGCCTTGTCCAGTCCACTGCTGAGGAGGTGCCCCCACGTAGATCTGCGCTCTAGGCCTTGCCTATAGGTAGCGCCGACCCTGCTCCTAACAAAGTGAAGACATGAAAACATAGCCCATTGAAATGTGTTTTCATATACTGTTTTGGTGTGTTGTGTAATTTTCTATATAAGGTGGACTACCTAAACTCACCTTTTCACCCTCAAGTGTAGCCAAGATTTTAATCCACTCCTCAGATTAACCCTAAAGAAGATTAATACTTTGAGCTGCTGGAGGAATTAACATTTAAATTTAGAACATCTCCAAACCCTGACCACATATAACACAAAATTGTTCGCTATAGGTATTTCCTGCAGATTAAAATGGAGTAAGTGTTCTATTTAGGCAATCAGTAAAATCCTAAAACGAAACATACTGTTGCTAGTGGGCAAGGGATCTCAAAAGGTGCTTATGCAGTTATCTATACTAGAATATTTGGACAAAAATATTTAAGTGATGTTAGAATCACTGAAAATGAAATGTTACAAAAACACATGAACATATAATATTGGCAGCAGATAAGCCCATGAGTTCTAGCGTGTAAACTTGTGAGCAGGGTCCACTTTACATGATGTGTTGGTTTGTTTAAGTTTATCAATTCTAGGTCTTATCATTTCCCTTGATTTATTGTAAGAAGCACTGCGTACATTTTGGGTGCTATATAACATGATGATGAAAATAGTAATAATAATAATCTAGTCTGCCTATTTTGCGTGATGTGAAGACTCAAACCCTAATTGGTTCTAATTGCTTAAAATGGCCACCAGGAGGTGTATTTAAACACTTACATGAAACATGAATCATGAATCATTTTAATTACTAAAGGAAGAAAAGTGAATGTATCCAGAAGAAACAATGGGGTGTAAACAGGTCTGTTTGGAAAATAAGATGGCATATTTACCTTTGGTGCTGCTAAAGTTCCTAACCCAGGATAGTGCCCTCTGCCGCCTCCCTCCAAAAAGGGAAACCATGGCATAGCCCTCCAGGTTTTGGTAGATTAGTGATCTCCCTTTTAACGTCCCACTGACTGCTGGTGTTACAGGGACTCTGATTGCGTAACATGGTGATCAGGCTCCCTGTAATGTGGCAGAAGGGCTGCCGCCTCATGGACCTGCCTCTCTAGGCCTGGGCATTAGTGGCCTAGGCCAGAATATGCCACTGGGTATATTTTTTACTTGTTCTAAACTTTGTAGCAACTACTGAGAATAAGTCTTGGCCATCTGATCCAAACAGCTTTTCTTAACAGCTATCTATTAACTTTGTCTTGACAGCTTTTGTTAAGTGTACCAAGCGGACTAGGCGTATGCCATGAGATGCAAAGGAGCAGGATTTAATAATGCCCCCCCACCAATCCTGCCAATTTTCACTGTGCTCTGGCTAAATTCTGCCCATTTTATGCCTTTGCCACTTCTATATATCTTATTTAACAAGCATTCCAGTGTCCCAAGAAGCACCATAAACAATCAATGTATACGAAAATGGTTTGTAAGTACTGTAAGTTTTACTTTAACTTAGTAAAGCTGCAGAGGTACAGATTCTCCACTGTGGTGCGAGGATTCTCACCATGATTGGAGAGGGGGTTGATAGTGAGAAGGGAGGGAGAGGGGGTAAATAGGGAGAGGGAGTAAATAGTGAGAAGGGAGGGGGTAGATAGTGAGAAGGGAGGGAGAGAGGATAGGTAGTGAGTGTTTGGCTGAACACCTGCACAGCTGTGGGGTTTGGCAAAACGCATATGAGACCTCAAAGTTAATATATGCAAGTGGCTATGATGGCTATAGTGTCTATTTAGCACATGGGGTTGAAGTTCCCTTTTCTAAATAACCTTATTTTGTCTTTGGTCTTATCTTGTATTCACGATGGCCTTCTGCCTATCCCACGCACATGTTAATTCCCTGACACATCCTTACCACTTCTGCTGGAAGGCTTATCTACAACCCTCTCACTGTTTGAATAAAACTTTCTTTAATTACATCTAAGCCTGTGTCTCTCTAGTTGTTTTAGACTACAAGCTCTTGTGCTACTCAGTGTTGTGTATGGGGGGAGAGGCTACCAGATAGCATTGAGTGCAGGGTGGAGGTGAGAGGTTGCTGAACAGTGTTGTGTACAGGGAGTGTTGAGGGGGTTCTGCAGAGAGGGGAAGAGGCAAGGACAAAGAGAGATAGGAGAAAAGGAAGAAAGAAAAGTAGATGGGGTGTATTACAGTTTTTTTTTTAAACACTTAAAGGTGAAACCCAACCCTTAGGCACCGTCCATAGAAAGGTATGCAACACCCAGTGCACTTTCATACAATTTAACTACTCAGAGTCTGTGCATGTCAGTGAGGGGATCAGCCCATCATGCCCTCACTTACTTCAATGACACGGAATGATTTTATAAGTGTTTTGCTTTGCAGAATGTGTAATGCTGACAAATTACACCCAAGTAGGTGCGTGCACAGCACCAAGAATTTACATAATGTTTGTGGTGAGTGTGAGGAACCAGCTTAAAGTGAATGTAAACTTTATTTACTTAAGAGAGCAATAAGGTAAACATTAATTATATGAAAATCATCTTAAACATTTGAGTAAGTAAACTGTATTATTTACCATACTGCTGATCACTCCCTTCCACTCTCTCTTTGACCCATGTCAAGCAGTGGCATCACAACCCGG
Source organism: Spea bombifrons (assembly GCF_027358695.1). NCBI lineage: Eukaryota > Metazoa > Chordata > Amphibia > Anura > Pelobatidae > Spea > Spea bombifrons. The sequence goes on along the minus strand of NC_071089.1, from coordinate 20,927,895 downwards.
GTGTGGGGGGTGCGGACCGGACCCGGGTGACACCTTACAGGGGGTGACACCACGCCAGACAGGGGACTCTATGAGAGTGTAATCCGCCTGGGATTACCCTACCATAGCGCGGCTGCGGCGGTGCAACCGGAGCGGAGAAGGCAGACCTGGCACTAGCAGATCATCACTGGACGGCGGAGGAGGAATTATGGCACCACGCACGTCGAGGGGGTAACACCATGTTTCATCGCACCGGGTGACACCAACCCTAGTGACGCCACTGATGTCAAGTTTTAGTTTTGGATTTTTTTCAGGGTTACAACTTAATTATCACTGGAATCCTTACAGAGGCAAATTCACAGGAGTTACATCTGAAGGACATCACTGTCTTCTCTTGAGTATTGTGGAATTAAGTGAGGATAGCAAGAAGGGACCATCATCTCACACAACACTGATTTATGGACCAGGGGGAGGTCAGGTACCCTCAGGATCTCAGACATCTGGCACGTTATCTCTGTTTTCTGAGACTACATATCTGAGCAAAAGTGGAGCCAGACCTTCCTCTATATGTTTTAGATCAGGTTATTGACTGGACTCGGCCCTAGAGGTGCCAACCCCCTTCTGCATATAGACCACATGAGTTTCAAACATACAGTTTATGGATGTTTATCATGGAAGTTGTAGTCCAATTAATTAAATGAATTAAGTGTATAATTATGTAATGTTGTGTATTATATGTTTGCACCATTGCATATATTAAATATTTTGCCTTATTATCCCCAATCTATGCCATTCTCCCGGTGTCTTTAGAAAATAACAAGTGCATCTGGGCTGGGACTCTATTCACGCTTTATTTCTGATACATGACAGGGCTATTAAAACTTAAGCCAGGCGATGACATTAGGTTATTGCCATGCAAATAGTAAATTTAACTGGGTGGAGGTAGCACGGTTAGTACAAAGGAACACTGACAATCAAAGAATATGCATTGTAAGATGAGAATGATACACCCATATTCTGAGGTGTGGTTCATTTAATGTGAAAATGCCTCTATAAAACCTACTAAACATCTGAATCACAAAAAACATTATCGTAAGTAACAAGATCGTCCCATTATTTGCGATATGGGACCTTTTGCCATTAAAACAGTAGTGATGTTTTCAGCTGGGTATAGGCTTTTGTACACTGTGACACTTCGGTGCCGAATACTTCCAGAATGGGGACTTCTGCAGAGATTACCACGATCCAGCAATTATCAGTCACATATAATAAACAGAAGCCAGTATCATACTAGACAGTAACACAAATGAACACGGTTACAGTACCACCCCACTGCGTATTAACCATATTAAGGATTAAATGGAGAGCTGCTTTGCCAAAGAGCTACGGAACTTCTTGCAGAATGTGACTTTGTTTAATTTTAACCCGGAGGAGGTGTACAGTGTGCGCAATGACTAACAATAGCCACCCAAATATGTTGAAATACCTTTTAATATTTGCTCATAAAATATAAATAGATTTGTGTGAAATATGGATTGAGATACAGCCAAGCTACTTGAGTTATCTGATACTCAATCTCATTTTTATAAGTTAATAAGTATAGAGGAAAACAGCACCTTGTCTCCCTAAATACCAATTTAGTATCACGATCAGATAGATAATAGCCTTCATTTGATATATATTACCACATACATTGTTACATAAGTTCTTTTATACAATGCCATACACGATATACAGTAGCATTAGTTTGGGATCCCTCTTTTAGGTAGGCCCTGCGCCCTAAATACATAAGGCTTGCATTCTGGATGTGATACCCATACCTCCAAGGACTTTTTTTCGTGGCAACCTTGTCACTGAATGACATCATACTGAGGCCCCATCATGAAAATATACGAAGGAGAAGTGGAAATATGTGCCATTGGAAAATAAATAGGGCTGCTCCTTCCAGACGGGTCCCAATGACTACCCTCTTGGATCCCTCCTTAAGGGCAGAAACAGAGACAATTAGTAAAAATAAGAAGGAAGTAACAATTGCTCTCAAAATTGTCTTTTTAATTACACCTCTGCTCATGCTAAAATATAGCTTAATACCAAAGAGAATAGTGTATCTGTTACATCGATACACCTGTTTTATCTATGTTAGAAAATCGTATTTTAGACAGTTTTAGGAGGTACTCCATATTGGGCCAACACAGATAAAGATGTGGATTGTGGAGTCACACAAGCTTTCAGAATCTTGGCAATAAAATCACAAGGTCTGTATGCTTAGGGGAAACATCTGTGCTAGAGGAGCAAATATTGTAAAGAAGGACTTGCTACATGATCTCCTGCAGTAGCCCACAAACAATTCTCTTTAGGGACATGCCAAACAAATTTAGTCCTGGTTCTACCCAGCTTGAACTCCCGAGTAAAGAGATTATACAATGTCCATATAAAAGCAAACGGTCTTTATTCACGTCCTTGGACAATGTAATCTAGAGCAAGGAAAACCTAGTAGGACCAGGCCAAATGTGTTTCTTACCAGATATGCTTATTCCAAAGTAGTCTGTCCCAAAGACAAACTGTAGTAATGTGTATCAACACAAGAGAATATATGTTTATGAATTAAATGATGTAAATAAAATACATTTTTCCTTTTCTAATTGTCTCACGCAGTCAAAAAAATAGCTATTAATGGGCATGTCTGTGAAATCTCAGTTTTTGACCTAGATTTTCTGGACTTTTGCTCCTATCTCAGGGTGAAGGTACAAAATCTTTTTAACTTCCAATTAAGTATAGGTTGAAAAGTACGGTCCAGGTAATCTTCATCACTTGTTGGTCTGACGGCAATGCGTTGTAAGGGTGTGGCGTAAATAAAACCAGCCACTTGAACTCTATGCTGTTTGGACTTGTTTGGGGTGGATAGACATGGCTGTTCTCAACCACTGCTGTGAAACCAAAGTATAATTGTAGACGCTTTAGAACTTTCTAAATGAGCTGACCCTGAGACTCTTGAAATATTAACCCTTTAGCCCACCACAAAGATTCTATGTAGCGACTTGTGAACCAAATGGCTCTAATACCGGTGTGCAGGGCTAGCTAGCAGGTACTGCTCTGGCTGCTGTGGGACTACACCGTTCGAGATGTTTCCAAACTTTCCATTCCTATGGTTTTATAATTCCATGTCCCACCATTTATCCAGAACCCCCCTGCTTCAGATAAAACATGACTTCTCAGTCACTCCTCATATACAGTACATATTCAGGATCTCATTTGAGTACAAATAACACTTCAATTATTAATTAGGGCTTTGGCAAGTCTAGTAATCTCTGGCCTGCTTATTTCATAGACTCTCATTATATTATTATCTGTCATATGAAGATCAAGAGAACTGTGTCCAGTGGGAAAGGGAGGCCAAGAGCAACAAACATTATGGAGTGCCTGGTCCCATTACCGTCATAAATACTCACAGATCAATGTTGGACGGGTTTGTCTGTTGATGACGTTAATTTAAGGTAGGTTAATGCTAAAAATACCCACAGGGAACCGAAGGACTGGTCACGTGGTCATGAAAAAAATGACCTGCTACTCTAACAAGTGTCACCATTGAACCTGTTGCTGGAACTAGCTTTAACAACTGGAATGATTAAATATCACATATATTATATATTATATTTCATGCAAAAAATCTGACTACATCTCTTGAACGAGCAGTGTATTCTGATCTAGACTGGGGCAGGTCCAGGGTGGGTCTGTTTGTCCTGTTTTTGAAATCTGGTTCACAGTGTGCTTGGAAGAGCCAATTCCAAGGGAGATTTCTGATCCTGCCAACCTGCCCATTTAAAAAACCTCCATATTATGTATTACTCATCACCGTGTGCCTTTAAGGGATGCAGTGCCTGTATATGAGGGCAGCTGGGGGTGCCCCTCTCAGTCAGGATTAGGGCAGTAAATACAGAACTAGGAGTAAAGGTAGACAGGATCATAGAGAAATGATACACAGCCTCATCGGAGTTGGAAAGTATACAGATGTGAAAACTAGGGCTGCAACTAACGATTATTTTAATAATCGATTAGTTGGCCGATTATTTTTTCGATTAATCGATTAATCGGATAAAAAAAATGAATGTAAATTTTTCATTTATTTAAAATAATTTACTAAACAAATGATGTTAAATACAAACAGCAGAATAAAAAAACTTTGATAATAAATTTCTTGTCTTTATTTCCCAACCAGCCCCCCAATATATGCACATTTGAGCCCAGGCTTGCTACGCTGCCTCCCAGACATGCCATGCTGCCCCCCCACATATGCCACGCTGCCTACCACAGCACTCCACGCTGCCTCCCACATCTGCCACTCCACGCTGCCTCCCACATCTGCCACTCCACGCTGCCTCCCACATATGCCACTCCACGCTGCCTCCCACATCTGCCACGCCACGCTGCCTCCCACATCTGCCACTCCACGCTGCCTCCCACATCTGCCACTCCACTCTACCCCCCACATGCCACTGTGCCTGATACGCCTTATACCCCCTGAAACACCACTCCATCCTCCCCAGACATGCCACCCTGCCCTCCCCACATATGCCACGCCATGCTGCCTCCCACATCTGCCACTCCACGCTGCCTCCCACATCTGCCACTGTGCCTGATACGCCTTATATCCCCTGATACCCCACTCCATCCTCCCCAGACATGCCACCCTGCCTCCCAGACATGCCACTTCTCTACCCCCAGATATGCCACTCTACCCCCAGATATGCCTTATACACCCTGATACACCACTCTGTCCTCCCCGGACATGCCACACTGCCCTCCCCACATATGCCTTATATACTGTATATGCCTTATACCCCCAGATATGTCACTTCACTGCCCCCAGGATTTAGATTCCCCTAAATTAACCCTAAACTCCCCATTAACCATAACTGCCCCTAAATTAACCCTTAACACCCCCTTAACCACAACATCCCCTAAATTAACCCTAAAGACCCCATCAACCACAGCATCCCCTAAATTAACCCTAAACACACCATTAACCACAACTGCCTCAAATTAACCCCAAACACCCCACTAACCACAGCTGCTCCTAAATTAACCCTAAACACCCAATTAACCATAACTGCCCCTAAATTAACCCTAAACACCCCACTAACCATAACTGCCCCTAAATTAACCCCCACCTCCCCTAACTTTCAGTAGCCCAAATATATATATATATATATATTACATACATACACACACATATATATATATATATATATATATATACACACATACACATTATATATATATATCTATACACACATACACGTTTGCTCTGAAAAAACCCTCATTTTATAATCGATAATAATCGATTCAACTAATCGATAATGAAATTCGTTGGCAATGAATTTCATTATCGATTATTATCGATTTTATCGATTAGTTGTTGCAGCCCTAGTGAAAACATATTTTTAGTAATGCTGGAGTTTATCAAGTTGAGAAAAAAGACAATAATTTCCACAAAAAATAATCCATAGGATACCCGTTCGTACATCTTTACCTGGTTTCCCTTTACCTTAGCAAGCAGTAATTAATTTGCTTAATCAGCAGTCGGTGTTATTGAATTTCAGCACGGTTAACACATTCCCTGCTGCATTGGTCAACAATAAAAATGCACCTAAACTACAAGAGACAGGATTATCCAATATGCAAGATAGCCAACATTTCAGGTGTCCAGGGCGGGGCATCTGCGTTGGAGGGTGTGACTAGAGGAGCATGGCCACCCCCACCTTACCTAACAACCTTTTGTTTTAGGGGGTGTGATTGTGGGTGTGGCTAGGGGGCAGGGCTTTACTAAAACCTCTTATGTTACTTTGTGTCCGAGGTGTGACATTTCTCCTTGACATGTTGGATAAATTTGGGGGGCAGAATGGCAGCATATCTCGGGGGGGGGGAGGAGGACAGTGGCAGCATATCTCGTGGTGGGGGAGGAGGACAGTGGCAGCATATCTCGGGGGGGGAGGAGGAGGAGGACAGTGGCAGCATATTACATAGTTACATAGTTACATAGTTACATAGGCTGAAAAAAGACATGCGTCCATCAAGTTCAGCCTTTCCTATATCTGTTAATTTGTTGCTGTTGATCCAAAAGAAGGCAAAAAACCCCGGCTTCGCTCTTTCCAATTTTGCACTAACCAGGGAAAAAAATTCCTTCTTGACCCCAAAATGGCAGTCAGATTTCTCCTTGGATCAATAAGCTGTTTCCCCATAGTTAAAGATTATATCCCCGAACATTATGTTTTTCCAGGTATCCATCCAGTTGCAGTTTAAACGTCTGTACAGACTCTGATAAAACTACCTCTGCAGGCAGAGAATTCCACATCCTTATTGTCCTTACTGTAAAAAACCCTTTCCTCTGCTTTAGTCTAAATCTCCTTTCTTCCGGTCTGAACGCCTGACCACGTGTCCTATGCATAGTCCTGTTTATGAACAGATTTCCACACAATGGTTTGTATTGGCCCCGAATATATTTATATAATATTATCATATCCCCTCTGAGGCGACGTTTCTCTAAACTAAACAGATTTAAATTAGTTAACGTTTCTTCATAACTATAGTGCTCCATTCCTTTTATTAATTTTGTAGCCCGCCTCTGCACCCTTTCTAGTGCCATGATATCCTTCTTTAGAAAAGGTGCCCAAAATTGCACAGCATACTCAAGGTGCGGCCTTACCATTGATTTATACAGAGGCAAAATTATATCTTTTCTCCGCGACTTGATGCCCCTTTTTATACACGACAATACCTTACTGGCCTTAGCAACCGCAGACTGACACTGCACATTGTTGCCGAGTTTGTTGTCTATAACAATTTCCAAATCCTTCTCATTTGTCATTACCCCTAATTCACTACCGTTTAGGGTGTAGGTTGCTTGTGCATTCGCTACCCCGAAGTGCATAACTTTACATTTATCTACATTGAATTTCATCTGCCATTTGAGTGCCCAGTCCCCCAGTCTATCTAGATCCCTCTGCAGCACAGTAATATCCTGCTCGCCCTGTATAACTTTACCTAGTTTTGTGTCATCTGCAAACACAGAAACATGACTTTCAACGCCTATTGCCAGGTCATTTATAAATATGTTGAATAAAATTGGTCCCAGAACAGAACCCTGAGGGACACCACTTACCACTTTTGACCAGCTTGAAAATTTACCATTTATAACAACTCTCTGTTCTCTATCTCTAAGCCAATGTTCTACCCAAGAACAAGAATTTGCATCTAGGCCAATTTCTTTCAGTTTGAATACTAACCTATTGTGTGGAACCATGTCAAACGCCTTGGCAAAATCCAAGTAGATTACATCCACTGCAACACCCTGATCTACACTTCTACTTACTTCTTCGTAGAATGCAATTAAATTAGTTTGACAGGACCTATGTTTCATAAAACCATGCTGATTTATGCTAATAATACTATTCTTCCCAAGGAATTATTGAATATTATCCCTAAACAGCCCTTCAAATACTTTCCCATATCTCGGGGGGGGGGGGAGGACAGTGGCAGCATATCTCGGGGGGGGGGAGGACAGTGGCAGCATATCTCGGGGGGGGGGGAGACAGAGTGACAGCATGTTTTTTTGGTGCTTTTTTAAAAAAGCACCGAACTTTTAGGGTGCGGCCTATTTACGGGGGCGGCCTATATCCGAGCCAATACGGTATATATCTATACTTCTATGTACTGTATATATAAAGGCCCGTGTTTACTTTGCCCAGTAATCTGTAGCATCCATACAGTATCGTAATCTCTTCATCCTCGTCCTGTTTCCCGATCTATGTGAATTAAAGAAAAGCCAGCGTGAAGCTGTTCCAGATTTGCTGGTACAGCGGTTTTCATTGTCTCCTTCTTTGATTTTAGAAATGCTAATTGATAGATTGTTGAAGTTGCTATGGAAACCTAAAGTGGTTTTGCTGATGATTCTGATTCTTGTGCGTTTAATTCCAATGCAGTATTCTGCTTGATATTTCAAATGACCTATTAAGATTAACGAGTGCTGGTTTGTCAATCCCACTTTACACACAATAAACATCCATTTTCATTACGTTTGGTAAAGAGGGTCCGGCACAAGCTTACACACTACAGGGGATTCCACAAACTGTAGAGAAAGTTGTAGGGATAGTGTCATAGATGGACACTATGCGGGTTGTGTTAGTGGCAGATAGTAGAAAATTGTACACTTCTCTGAAGAAGTAGGTTTGAAGGTTTTTCTTAAATATTGAGAGGGAGGTTGAAAGCTGGAGGTTTGGTGGAACTGAGTTCTAGAGGTATGGGGCAAAATACAGAAGAACCTGATAATGTAAGAAGATCTGATGTAATTATTGTTATCATTATATATTCATACATCCAATAATTGTTATAATTTTTTTTAAAAAGCATACTTTAGTGGCTCGCGTACAAGTGGATGTTAAACTAATTCATGTCGTCCCATAAAACCAACACATGTTAAATCTTCAATCCGTTCAACAAATAATTAGCCAGGGTGTGACTGATGGTAGCCAGTCTTCGGATGGAAAGTTTTTTTTTGTTTAATTTAGACAAATAATTAAATGGGACACATGAGTGCTTAAGGCAAGAAACGCGCTATTGTTCAGACTACCATGGAATGAAGGCGGAGAAGGAGAGTAGTATTAATATTTGGGAGTTCCTATCGTTACTCAAATGTTCCAAGTTATGTGCAGATCATTAACCCTTTTCCTGCTGGAGAAACCAGTGACCTTGGCAAATATTAGCCATAACCCATCCCTGCCTATAGGTGCTATGCTATAGACGTCATTAGTAGACACTTTTTTTTCCCGATTGCTTGCCAGCAGGGTGGGAATGCAACCGAGGTGTTTCTTAGATGTGTCAGCATCTTTGTGAAAAAGCCAGCAAAACAAGTTGCTAAGCATTGGAGTTTTCAGAAACGTGCCACGGGCGAAAAAGTCAATTCCTCCATCCCAAGAAGCACCGGTCTGTATTCACTTAAATGTCTTCCTAGTAAAAAAAAGTTCGGAAAAAGGGACAATTCTCTTGAGATTCCTCATGAGAACCATTAGCAACAGTTTCGAATGTGCACATTGTATTGTAGGACGAGGGAAAATATCTATTGTCCTTGGAATTTTTTGGCTGCTACACTAGTTTGACAAAGTTGAGACCAGGGACAGACAAGGTTTGGGAGGTCCATAAAACATCATTAAATTGTCCATGAGGGTCCTCTCCCTTGATATTCCAAAACGCCATCAATAGATTGCCATCTTGAAATTACACGATGTACGTTTGTATAAAGAAAGCATGCAGCGTCACTAATATTTTTCCTTTAGCAACATCTTCTGGAGGACTAGAAATTGAAATAGAAATAACTGAAAAATGAAGGATTTGTGAGATGATTCGATCCGCTTTTAAAGTTTGCTCTTGTGTACAAGCTTGCATCTGCCTCGGTACCTGATGATTAGTTATCGGTTACATACCCTTTGACAGTCACGTGAGAGATTAGATGGCAGCTTAATAAATGTCAAGAATTAGTTTCCATAACACAATCGTACAACAACCCGTAAATGACAGATAGGGCTGTTTTTCTTGTTTTGAAAATGAGAACATGCCCGATAATTCCTCATTCCGCCGAGTCCAGGTGGAGCTGTCTAACCTTCTAATTATCGACAGCGCTTTAGAAGCGCAGACGAGAGGTTGTAAACTCCTGACAAGTACAATAAATCCCGACAGGTGTATGATTTGATACTTGTCGCAAACCTGATCGTGTGTTCCAATTCTTCCAATTTGGCCTGAAGGTTCTTTGTGATTAAATTATTAAGAATATTAACTTGGGAGCGGACTAAGCACATTGTGTTTTCGGGTTTGGGGTTCCTGCAAGGTCACTGAATACATCCCTGTGACTTATTCATTTAAATAATGAAAATAATAACAAATTTTGGTTGTACATGAACTACAAAGTGAGTCTTTAACTCATCTGAAGGCATTGTCATCTTTGGTATGAATGAGGGCATAGTAAAAGTGATGAGTGCTACACAGAGATGATTTATTCACAAGTTGTGCAAATCAGTCCCATATTTTGCAGTCTGCCTTTTGGAATATTTTAAATATTTTAGTTTCTGAGGAAGTTTACACTGTGAGATCTATTGAAGAGACAGTTCAATGTCCCTGACAGCTCTTCTAAAGTATAATATAATGTGTTTTTACACTTTAACACTCTTTGTCCCCCCCCCTTTTTTTTTTTTTTCCCTTTGTTCACATGTATTGACTTGTCCTCCTTGTTATTGTATTTTTTGCACCACATGTACACATTGCCCGTACTGTCCATTTCATTGGTTTATCAGGAGAGGTTCTGGGAGATCATTTCTCCATTTCTCTCTTTCACCTTGCTAATTACGTGTTCTATAGTGTTGTGCCTACCTTCACAAGAGCTGGCTGATCCTGACCGTTCTCGGTCAGAGGTCTGGGCTAGGGACCTACATTCTGGTCCATTGGCTCAATACCCGATGCATTCGCATCTGGATGACATTTTCTTTGGTTATGTTATCCGTTTTTCGTTTCTAGACGATGTTTACTATTGTTTGCCTTTCTTTTTTGTTACGGTGTTGTGGTGTGCTGATGATGTACTTCACCTCCTATTTGCCTCTCATTTACCATGGCGTTAGAACTCCTTAAATTTACTTCTCTCAATGTACGGGGACTTAATAAACCCCAACAACGTTCAAAATTACTATATGTCCTGCAATCATTGAAAACGCATGTTGCTTTTATACAAGAAACTCACTTTTTGGGCGCACGTGAATTCAGATTAACTAACAAACATTTTCATACCGCGTTCCTTGCGAGCTCTCCTGACTCCAAAACCAGGGGAGTGGCGATTTTGATACATAAGTCGGTACCATTCCAACTCCTAGATATGTGGAAGGATCGAGATGGTCGAGGTCTATTTGTTAAGGGGTACATAGGTCAACAGAAAGTCACTCTGGCCAATGCGTATGCTCCTAATAGAAATCAGGTTCCCTTTCTGCAAACCCTTTTATCCCGCTTAGCGGACTACCAGGAGGGTCTCACCGTTTTTGGGGGAGATCTTAATATGGTCTTAGACCCCAGTAGGGATTGCTCCTCTGGGAGGTCGCACATTCCTTTCACGCAGATTAAAAAAGTGAAACGCCGCCTCCATCTTACCCAATTAATTGATTCCTGGAGGGCCCTACATTCCACAGAGCGAGATTTCACATTTTATTCGGCACCTCATAATCGCCACACTAGGATAGACGCTTTATTTTTATCACACCACCACTTGCCTTTATTACATTCCTCTAATATTGGTATTCAAATAATAGGTGATCACGCCCCTGTCCATATGATCCTCAAATTCCCCACAATTTCTAAGAAAGAGTGGCATTGGCGTCTTAATGAAAACCTTCTGAGTAACCCTACCGAGTTGGTTAATCTTTCTTCTCACTTGTCCTCTTATTTTGACACTAACAATACCCCAGATGTTTCCTCTCCTGTGGTGTGGGAGGCTCACAAGGCAGTGATGAGGGGCCATCTTATTCAACTGGGGGCAAAACTTAAGAGGTTGGCATATGGCCAGATCCTGACTGTTTCACGTGCCATTTCCGAATTGGAATTACAGCATAAGGCGGTCCCTTCACCCTCTGTACAAGCACAATTAGATGTGCTGCGTTCGCAATTGTCAAACCTTCTTGATTCCAAATGTAGGAGGAACTTTCTTTGCACTAACCGACTTTTTTATGAATTCGGGGATCGGCCAGGGAAGTTGTTGGCTCGGGCCCTGAGAACTAAGAGGGCAGCGTGTTACATACCGAAAATTCGCGATTCTCGAGGTAAATTGTATTATAACACACAGGAAATCTTACGCTGCTTCCGTGGATATTATCAAAATCTGTATAACTTACCTGTGGCGGACCGTCATGGTCGCCCTCAGAGCTCCCGGATAGACTCTTATCTAGATAAATTTCTTCTCAGGAAGCTGAACGCTGATGATGGGAGGTCTTTGGAGGCCCCGATTAGCCTACAGGAGGTTGAATCAGTAATAAAATCTCTCCCGCAGGGTAAGAGCCCGGGCCCCGACGGGTTCACCTCCATTTATTATAAGAAATTCTTGCCAATACTTGGTCCCCATTTGGTTACATTCTTCAACGATCTTGCCGCCGGATGCCCCTTGGCTCCCCACTCGAACCTCGCACACATAACAGTCATCCCTAAACCCGGAAAAGATAGTGAGCTATGCGGCAGCTACCGCCCAATTTCTCTACTTAATGTAGACCTCAAGATTCTGGCGAAACTTCTGGCCGTCAGGCTACAGCCCTTTCTCCCGAACTTGATCCATCCGGATCAGGTGGGTTTCGTCCCTGGTAGGGAGGGTAGGGACAACATTATGAGGGTCGTCAACCTTCTGACCCTGGCTATGCACTCGGATGCCCCCTTCGCTTTAGTGTCCATGGACGCGCAAAAAGCCTTTGACAGGGTGGCTTGGCCATACCTGTTTAAGGTCTTGCGCGGAGTGGGCCTGGGTCCCACCTTTCTGCAACTTGTCGGTGCGTTGTACACTACACCATCTGCCCGGATCATGGTGAATGGTTCTTTATCGGAGCAATTCACTTTATCAAACGGTACTCGGCAGGGTTGTCCGTTATCGCCTCTGCTTTTCATCTTAGCATTGGAACCTTTAACAAACGCTTTGAGGAGCAACACTGAGATTTTGGGAATGTCAGTGCTTAATCAGGTCCACAAACTCTCAGTATATGCGGACGATATGTTGTTTATGATTCAAGAGCCGCTTAACTCCCTTTCCGAAATAATTTCAGAATTAAATTATTTTCGTACCCTTTCCAATTACAAAATAAACATTCAAAAGTCTGAGGTTTTAGGTTTTAACATGCCTACATCATTGGAACAACAAATTAAACATACATTCCCTTTTCGTTGGTGTGCGACCTCCTTGCGTTACTTAGGGATACAGCTCCCATCGGATATCTCTCAAATGGCTTACTTGAATTACTGGCCCCTCCTCTCCTCAATTACATCTGACCTGCGTAGGTGGGTCTTCCCACATATATCATGGTTCGGCAGAATGGGTGTGGTCAAAATGAATATTCTCCCTAAAATTTTATATTTAATACAATCTTTACCCATCTACCTGCCGAAATCTTATTTCAAAGCTTGCCATAAAGCCTTTCGTCATTACATATGGGGAGGCAAACAGCCCAGATTGGCTTATAACCATTTGACCCGACCACGACGTTGGGGAGGTATGGGACTACCAGATATTGAGCTATACTGGGTTGCATCTCACTTGAGGAGGGCAGTGGAGTTGTCCCGGTGCACACCCAAGCCTTGGTTGCATATTGAGAGTCACTTTTTCATGCACCCTATCTCAAATATTCCCTGGCTGCATCCCCAATACCGTCGTCCCTCTATACCAAGTCATCCCCTTATTGCCCCTACTCTGAAGGTATTGCAACGGCCTATAAGGGGTCACCAATTTGTAACCTTCCCCAGTCCGCTTTTACCCCTAACGGGTAATCCGGATTTCGCTCCAGGGCTGGAGAGTAATTGTTTACGTCCTCTGACCCCTGTGGATGCACAGACCCTACGGATACACCATATTGCTCGCCTTGGCGCGCTTAGGCCCCTTGAGGAATTGTTGCACTCTCACCCTGTCACGTTTCGTTTACAATTTCTTTTTCATCAACTAAAACATTATGTCAGCCCATTGCTCTCGGACCCTAATGTCACCAGGCCATTGTCTTCCTTGGAGAGACTTTGTACCGCCGATGCAGAACCTACCCACCTTCTTTCGCACCTTTACACCACTTCATTATTTACTTCTTTGGATACCAAACCATACTATATGAGCTTGTGGGAACGGGATCTGGAGATTAGTTTGGAGTCAGAGGAATGGGATAAGATTGTCCTGATTACACACAAAGGCTCTATCTCGAGCATAATACAGGAATCGGGTTTTAAATTACTAGTTAGGTGGTATAGGGTACCGGCAGAACTGCATCACTTTTTACCTCATGTATCGCCGCTTTGTTGGCGATGTGGGTCCGCTCCAGGGACTTACTTGCATCTCTGGTGGTCCTGCCCCCTAATTCAAGTGTTTTGGGAGAAGATTTTGAAAGTCATACATTTTGTGGTGGACCCGGATTTCTCGAGCTCACCAGCAGCTTTCCTATTGCATCACAACAATATACCTTTTGGGAGATATAAGGGATCTCTTACTTTCCACATGATTAGCACTGCTAAATCTGTAATCCCCAGGTTCTGGAGACATCCCAGTTCCCCTCCTATTGGGGCATGGCTCCAAAAAATGTCTTTTGTGTGTCAGATGGAAAGTTTGACCATGTCCTCGAAAGGCTTGGGTTATAAGAACGAATTAAAGTGGCTCCCGTGGCGGGAGTTTATTGCCTCCTCTGCCTTCCCTTCACTTATGGGCGATGTTTTCTAGATTCTCCCTAATTTGTACTTGGGGTCTACTCCGTCTATTGAAGTACAGACGCATCTTTTTAATGTCCCTTAACTAGCGCCTCTTACATCTGGGTGGTTTTCGTATCGACCTCCGCACACCATGTCCACTCATACACACCTGATATGACTGAACGGTACCCCACACACCGATTTTTTGGTTCTGTTGTCTATTTGTCTATGGTTCTATACATCCTTTATTGATCTTCATTCTCCACAGGGAATACGATGTCACTGGATGTACTGATTGTTCAGATACTTGCTTCGATACGTATTATCTTTAAATATTTGATGTTATCTATCGGCTGCTACATGTATCTTATTTGTATAACAGCTCTCTCACATTGTATTACTGCGCTGTAATATGTTGAGTGACGGATGTATTTGTCTGCCTATATATTTGATTCACTTCTTATTGTAACAAGTTTTTCTGTTATGTATCAATAAACGGAGAATTGATTAAAAAAAAAAAAAATAAAGGAAAAATAATAAGGCACTTACCTGACACGGAAGCTGCAGCTTTACAGAAGCTGTTGCCCTCCTCATACGTGGTCCGACAGTTCTTGCCATTGATTGCTGACTGGAGGTAAGTATACACGCTGAACACATCGCCTGCATGCAAAATAGCTGAGGGTTGGGGGAAGGGGCAAATGCATATAGGGGACTCTGCAGAATATAGAAAGCGCATACAATGGCTGGATTGCCTATTTAAATAAACCAAGAGATCAGGTCTCTTCAACATCTCAGCTTACTGACTTATGCATTATGGTGGTTCATCCCCAGTGAGCTACCCATAAGTAAAGGAATAAGTTGGCCCTGCACGTTGCATTTTTATTGCAGGAATGTTTCTAGAAAGTCACCTCACTGATACAACTATGCACTATTCAGGGCCAGCTCAGCCCTTCTTGCAGAACAAGTTCACTGAGGTTGCCCCTTCATAATGCATAAGGTTGGTGAGCTTACCTAATGTTTTAGGGTTTCCAAAGTATTCTATTGCAATACAATAAACCGTCAGAAGAAGCAAGCAGGGTGCTGAGTTGTATAGCGAGAGGCATTAATAGCAGCAAGAAGGAGGTAGTTCTGTCACTTTACAGATCTCTGGACTCACCTAGAATATTGTGCCCAGTTCTGGAGACCCCATCTCCAGAAGGATATTGGCACACTGGAGAGAGTTCAGAGAAGAGCTAAAAAAAGGTGCCAAAAGCGCACCAGAAGGCCATGGTGGACACCAGCTCCCCTTTTTCTTTCCAAACTCCCCGAGGAGCTATGCGGCCCCTTTCCTCATTTGGCCTGCAAGAGGACTAGATCTTCTTGGTCCCTCCCGGCTGGAGGAACACAGCACTCATATGCCTTCTGTAAACGTTACAATTCCAGCCAAGAACAAGGACATATATTATACATTCACAGCTGCAATCAATGTTCCTTTCAGTGTTGGAGCCAGGCAGTGGTGTAGATGTAACTCGAAGCATGAAAAAAACTTTAATTTAAAGCAATATGCACATTTTTTAGAATTCTGTCTTACACCACAAAATGGTCTTGCACATAAAAACATAAACAGTCGTGTGAATAAGAAGCATTAGCAGTTTGCTGGTCTGGAGCATTCAGCGTTAGCATAATGCCAAGGAGGAAAGACTTCAGCAATAATCTTAGAGAAGAACTTTTTGCTGCCCTTCAGTCTGGGAAGGGTTATAAGGCCATTTCTACCGGTCCAGGTCAGAAGGGCCCTTTCTAAACTATTTTCAACTGACAAAGGGAAACAGGAACGTTACCTCACATGACCCCGTAGTGAGACAAAGCTGCTGGAGAGATGGGAGGTAAGCGGCGGGTATGTATGTTGGTTTGTATACATGTATGAATGTGAGCATGGATGTGTCATTGTGCGTATGAGCACGGATGTGTAAGTGGGGTAAGATGGAGTGTATTAGTGAATGTGTAATTTGTGTAAGTGTGTTTTGTTGGAAGGGAGGGCACAGACTAGTTGTTTGGGGCAATGATGGCACAGATAAGCTGTTTGGGGACGATGACATGTTGGGGCAAAGATGGGACATGGGACAATGCATGGAGGGCAAAGGCACAAGCTGTGTTCAAAGATGGCACTGTGGGACATGTTGCTTGGGGGCAATTTTCGCACCAGGGCCCTGTGGTTTCTAGTAGTTTCTTGTTTTGCAGTCACAGGACCTGAGAACCTTCCAGTCATTGAGTTGACCCGAAGTCCTCTGTCTACCAAAGTGTTCTAGAGTGAAATGTGAGGCCATCTCTTTAGATCATGGCTCTTTATCTGTTGGAGTAAGGATTTCATAAGTTAGTAGCGTGACTGCCCTCTGTATAAACATATAATCACTGGTAGGATTGATATACGGTATGTATTCATGAAATAACTTTTCTATGCTTCTGACTTTGCAATTGTTATCTTCCCTGACCAGACGTATTACAGAGCGTTTCTAAACAAGAAAGGGATCTGAAAGAGGGCTATCAGCCAGCAGCACTGGAGGGCAGAGACAGCAGCAGATCCAGCATGAAAGAACAAATGAGGGGTATTTAATGGCTATAGAGTAGTCTATATGACACATCAAATGCTGATTTTCTAAATTAAAAATTAAATTTTGCTGTAATTTATAATAAGTTGAATGCATTATTGTAAGAATAGAACTGTTTTGTTTTCAGCACCATTTAAATGAACCCATGATTCAACATTCTGCAGAGTCCGAGCCCATCTGACACCCAGCATGACTCAGGCAGAAGTGAACCAACCTGAGTACCCACCCTGCTCCCGGCAAGTGTGAGGGCAGGGCTGGGGTGCGCAGGAGGCATAGGTGCCGGCGACTTCCAGTGCGCAGGAGGTATAGGGGCAATAGTGCAGTGTGCAGGAGGCATAGGAGCAATAGACTGCAGTGTGCAGGAGGCATAGGGGCAATAGACTGCAGTGCGCAGGAGGCATAGGGGCAATAGACTGCAGTGTGCAGGAGGTATAGGGGCAGAAGACATCCAGCACTAATCCCGGTGCCCAGGATACACAGAGGACCCCCCAGCACCAGGCAGCCACTCCTCCCCCACCTCCTCCCATTTCTTGGCTGTGGAAGAAGCTTCCACAGACTGCGGGTCAGCCCGGGCTTCCTTCTGTTCTGATCCCTGGCTGAGCTCGGCTCAGACCTGCCCTCCCTTCCCCTTTTACTGCAACCACCTCCTCCCCCAGCGGCTCCAGTGACTGCAGCCAGCAGCGCACAACTGCACACTTCTATACAAGATGGCGGGATCCCTTGTCGAAAGGGAGTCAATGGTAAGTCATACCGCGTACACCCAGCACATTGCGTGTAAATGGACCAGCACTGCTCCAGACACAAGGACTGTGTGCCGGGAGGGATCCAATTAGTCGGGGTGTGAGCCGGCCTGTGTCCGCGCCAGGAGCCGGATCGCGATCACGGAATACCTGTCTCCGGCCGGCACATCTGTGTGATGTTTACGGTGTGTGCGTATGTGCGTGTATGTCATATAGGTATGTAGATCTCTACATGTATGTGCTCTGTATACATATATACATGTTAGCCTGTGGAGTGTCAGCTATGCGAGCCGCTTAGTGCAAGCGGCACTGTATGTTAGCCTAGGTGTTCCAAGGGTTAACTCACGGAAGTAAAGGTTTATTCCTAAACCGAAAGACGTGTAGATGTCCGCACCGCTTCCCGGTGACTTCGCTGACCGGAGCTGGGAGCGCATCGCTGAACATGCGTATGTTACATAGTAAATAACCCCGGAGACGGTGTATCAGCCATAAGGAGACCTTCTATAAAGAAGCTACATCCTCCCCAGCATCGGCACTCAGGGGCCATATAGTGAATGTCACTGTATGGGAATGCATTGGAGATCTGTCAATAGATAGTGTTCAATCCGAATCATGGATGCTTTGCTGTAATCCTATTGGGCCTCACTGAGTGTATGTGTATGTGTGTGTATATATGCATGTGTATGTATGTGTGTATATATGCCTATCTATGTGTGTGTATATATATATATATATATATATATATATATATATATATATATATATATGTGTGCCTTAGAATTAGCTTGAGTATTCCTCACCTGTTAACTCTTATTGACAGATGGAAAGCCTAGATCTGTTTTATGCATTTATTCTTCCTTTTAAGACATTATATGGGAATAGAAAATGTTACTAAAAGTGCCAAGTGCCCCACTTATCATGTGATATACGATTATGTCAGGAAGTAATAAGATATTATAAACATTCTCCTTTGCACCCATAAGCTCTACGAACATGCTCCAGAACATGTGGTGTATGCAGGAATTACACTCTTTGGAATGTTGTAAAGTCTGTTTTTGTCATGGCCTCTAAGAGGTTAACTGATCCTCTTGGAAATAATCCTGCGGATGAAAGAGTTAAGACACTGGAGGCACTTCGGGACTACATTAAAGCAAAATTAATATCCATCTTAAATCCTAATCACTAAGTACATTTCGTTATTGTTTAGTGTAGAGCTCTCCTTTATTTATATAAATAGTATATACATTTATATATATATATATATCATATTTAGGTATATTATTATTATTATTATTGTTATTATTATTATTATTATCTTGAACATTGGGCATCTTGAAAACAAGAGAAATATCAATGTATTTTTCATGGTAAAAATAGATTCAAAATAAAGGTATTTTTAGACAAAACAAAAAATGTACAAGGCAGACTTAACTATTTGAGCGCCGGAGCAGTGTGTAGCAATTTACGATACACAACCGGTGTTATGGGGTATATGGTTGGGGTCTGCCTCGAGCTGTCACTTTACAGAATAGTCAACCTATGGAAAAGTAAAACCAATGGAGTTTGTTTATTCCAAACTTATACATCTTGGCTGACAAACTGACGGAGTATATGTTGGTGCAGCAGAAAAATCGACTCTAATAATTGGTCGATTAAGAAAACAACTGGTTACTTAAAGTGGATCTGTAACACTTTAGTAAAAAAATAAATAAATTGTGTAATGTATATCGTATGTTTACAGATTAATTAATATATACATACTATGATCTCTATAGGTGGGGATTGGATTGGATTAGGCAGATTTTGTAAAGGTGGGGGGGGTGAGGCAACATAACGTGGATTCGATAAATGTGAATAGATATCAGCCTCCTTGGGGTTAAATAGTCTTCTAAAATATTAAGTTTAATTAACTTTACTTCGCTGGTGGGCAGTGATCCAAGTGAATGAAGCCATTGGCTGGATATAGATATCGTCTGCCCTGGGGAACCATTTATAAATGTGTAGCAATCATAACGTTATCACGCTTGTAGGATATTCACCAGAAATGATTGTTTCTAATGTTTCCCTGGGGTAATATTATTAGTATTTACTAAAAACAGTACTATTACTACTGCACGGTGTGTGAGTGATGTGAGCGGCTGTCCAGATATGTCACAGCGTTACCATGTGATGTCATTAAAATACACTGATTGTAGCCATATCCCATCATCAGGGACACGTTGGTGAATACAGACACACCGTGATTTATCTTTTATTTTAAGGCAATGGATGTCAGGGTAATTATCCTCCATGTGAATCTCTGATTCCGTGTCATGTATGCGGTAGTTGTAGGATTGTTGTTTGGTTGTCAACAAAAAAGAAATGTGCCCTTTGATCAATATAGAGCAGTCACCTCTCCATAGAATGCCTCTGACTTTGCCGTGGTAATTCTAGTCGTGTACTAAGTATAGCGGCTGAGAGATCCAGCGCTGCATTAAGACGACGTGCCTTTAAAACTCCGAGTTCACACATAGCATGCGTTACGCTCATGCACAGTCTCACTTTTTCCGAAAGGATTATTTTTAACGCTCTGCAAATATAGCAGTTACCTTCTCCTGGTCCTGGGTAAATGGAATAGTAATGTATAAGAGAAAGTACAGTATGGCGTCACTCAACGTTCCTGTGAATTATTTGTTTCTAGATCCATAGGTCTGGGATTAGCACATTACTGTAACATTGGGGCACCATAATGACAAGTCACGCAGGCTGTGTGACCTAGAAACAGTCTACTGCCCCAAGCAGCCTCACCAACCAAGAACGCAACTTAAATACCATACTTTGTGAGTGCTTTAGTATGCATTCTTTAAATTGTAAAAATAAGAACATACTTGACTTTGGGAGAAGCTGCAGCTCCAGCGCTGCAGTGGAATGGCAGGAAAGCACTCCCATTGGAATGTAAAGGAGTGCTCTCTGCATATCGGCAAAGCTTGTCGGACCAGCGCTGGAGCTGATCGGCAGTAAGTATATCATGTGGCATGAGATGCGGGGGCAAATGCATATGGAGGGGGAATCTGCAGAATCCCACTATTCATTTGCAATGGGGTAACAAACAGAAATGTGGAAGGGTCATTAAAGTGCGTATCATGAAAGAGCCCCATTAAGCGGAACATGCCTTTACTTGGAGAGCAATACAGTTCATTATCCGAGCCAACGGGCACTGCAGCAAGCGGAGCTCCGAGACCAGCTGGGGAATGAGCCGTGTTGGAGGTCACTTTGACCCCGTTACTAGATCTTAATGTAAGGCTTATGTGCCAAGCTTTGTCCATACAATTCCCTTTCTGTAGTAGCTCTTGGCCCGGTGTGGGAGGTTAAACCTTGTCTTATTATTTCCTGACAGGTCAGGGTTAAAAAGACCACGTCCTATTTGTAACTTATTGTAAAGTCATTTGGAGTTAAGTTGCTTGATGGTATAAAGTGTGTTTTGTTTGGTATTTTAGCAGCTGGATGGCAGGCGTTTGAGCAGCCCCTTAGGGTCTCCTGTGCAAGCCGAAGTTTACTTCCCACGCTTGGTAAGTTAATATTTTTATGTATAATGCATCTATCAAACAATATTATATTAGAATGGCTTTGGAATATGAATAAGCTAAGTAAATCAATAAATAATAACACCAATTATTTAGATTACCAACAAGCACTGTACATGGCGTCGTATTTTTGCCAGATAGATTTGCCAGATACCTTTACCAATAGTTACTTGTAAGACACAAAGTCATGCTGGGATTCTTCCAGTTGGAGATGTAAATGGCCGTCTCCCCTCTCCTTTATCCTTGGTAATAAGTCACACCTTGATTGACATGGTTTGATGATGGGTACAGACTGTCACGAAGCTAAAGGTATACAACTGTATAGCCAATGGAGAATAGGAATTGAGATAGAAATTGCATTTAAATTGGAACAAAATGGAGAAAAACAAGAAAACATATTTGGGGTAGAATTGCCAAGCATATCATTATGGGAGATGCTTTGGCCCGGCATGGATAACACCAAGCGCCCCCATGTACACATGCACACACACAAACACTCACAAGCACATATACTCTCATGCACTCACATACAGATATCCTCTAGGTTTGGCCCCTGTCAGTTGCCTTAATATTACTGCAGCAACACAACATCTGATAACGTGACTCCACTGAGATCTTGCCACCCAGAGTAGGCCAGCTCTGTGAAAAATGTTGGGTGGCCTGGGGGGGGGCAATTGCCAACCTGGGTCAGTCTGCCCCTAGCATAAGATGCGACAAGTTAATAAAAAATTTGCGAGAAGTTAATAAAAAATGTAAAGTAATCACTAATTTTACTTAACAAACATGCTTTCTAAAATACTATGTTTTCTTATTTAAAACAATTCTGTTTTTTTACATAATGTTTTCATACAGATAAATTCATATATATATATGTACGGTATATGTTCTCGCAATACAGGCCTATCATACTGCCTTGTTATAAACAATAGAACGGCTCAGTCTTAGCCACCCAGACACAGACATCATGACTAATGGAAGTCTATGAAGAGCTTCATTGGACACAGAGGGCTTTGTTATTGCTCCACATGAGTGCTGTAAAAATTCCACGGCCTAGGACTGAGCGCAGATACGTGGAGCGAGCAGATTCTGAACGACCAGGGGCTATTTAGTGAAATGGTGCAATGTTTTTCGGGGGCTGCCAGCTGGCCCGGTTTGCGTGTAATGACTGCACACGTGGAATCCGGAGCCGAGGGTTTGGTTTTGTCTGCCGTGATGTGCTGGGGTGTCTCGGGGTTTGTCAGAACGTAGACAGTCCACCCGCTTCGCACAGCTAAAGATAAACACATGCTTGGAGAGAAGTCCCCTTGTTTAAACAATATGCCCAGTGAGTAACTGGGGTGGAATATGGAAGGGCTATGTTATTATTGTAGTAGAATTGTCATTACAACGCAGAAGGGCTGAATGGGGTAAAATATTTGATTGCACATATCGCATATTTAATACATATTTGTCTTAGTTTCAGGATAGCTTTATGCCAATCCCATGCATGATTAAATTCCCCCACTGTATGAGCCTTTACCACTTCTGCTGGGTATCTGTTCCATTAATTCACCACCTTCTCAGTAAAGTAAAACTTCCCTACATTACATCCAACCCTCTAGTTTTAGACTTTTTGTTGTAACATTTTTCCTTATTATTTCAACTTCTCAAGCATGCCTTTGTTAAAGAATCATCTTCATGTTATTTCCAGCTAAGTGTTTTTTACGGAAATGTTCAGTTCATGAATCCGCTGAGATGAATACAGAGATTACCTTTTATTTGACGGAAAAAAAGTTCTCTATTTTCAAACCCAGACTTTAGTAATTCAATGCTGTGGGGTATGTTGCCCCTTTATAATGTAATTATAATAATTTGGTGCAGACACAGTTGTAGATCTTTGTTAGGACAGTTCTTGAGATCATATCAGTAGGTTTATAATATGAATGAAATGCGCAATATGTAGACCAATTACATCTTATTTACCAAAAGTATATATATATATATATATATATATAGCTATTAATAATAATACGAGTAATAACCCAGAACTGGAGAGTTTTATTTGTACATATGTGCATATGATCAACAATGTCCGCTGGTGATACTTTTGTATACTAAACTGCTTGGTTTAGATACTATTAATATATTAAACATGTTGTATATACATTGTATATAATACACACACGTTTATACAGGTAAATACAAGTCAATTAAAATTGATAAATATACATACAACCACTTTATTAACAGAACCAAGAAATACACAGTGATCAATGTCCTGATTGATTTTGATAAGGCATGGGAATATATTTCCCCCGTGTAACCCGTTCTCTTATATTTCTTTTCAGACGACTCCTTTCTGTGGGCATATAAAAGGAGGAATGAGACCTGGGAAGAAAATCCTTATTATGGGCATTGTTGGCTTAAACCCAGAAAGGTGCGAAAATAGCCATATATATATATTACTGCCGGCGTATAGGAAGCAACCTAGGGTCATATTTATTGATAAATATAGGGCAGGACAGTGATAACTTTGTAGCCACTACTTTAGAAACCAATTATTTCTCTCTTACATAATTGTTTTTCTCTTATAAATGATAGATAAATGAATATCTATCTATATATATATATATATTGTTTGTTTTTTCTTTTAAGTGCGTTCCTGGTCTGTTAGTCGGAACGCTGTTTGAAAGCCCTCCATTATACCTTCTCATATGATTTTAAATGTTGGTTAACCACAGTTTCGAGATCAGACTGACGTGCGGGGATTCAGAAGACCCACCAGCTGATGTGGCTATCGAGCTGAAAGCAGAATTTGGTGAGAAACAGCTGCTCCGGAACGCATGCGTGTCTGGGGAGTGGGGAGAAGAGGAGACAGCGATTCCCTATTTTCCCTTTATATCCGATCAGCCGTTCAGAGTAAGTGAACCAGTCGCAGTGTACCAGTACTGTGTTCTACACGAATCATAGAGACATTGTATACATTTGGAAGAAGCGTTTTGCATGAGTATATGGCAGTAGAGAGGTGATTCTGGGGCAAACTGTGGTGGTCTTATCAGCACGTTGCTGCTGATTGGCCCATTTCATTGGTTGATGTGATAAGACTACTTGCAAAATCTTTCCCCTCCCTTGCCTGCTTCTGCTGATCCAGAAAGCATACTTAAGTACACCGATGCGCAATAGCCTATGGTAGGTCTCCTCTCAACTAGAGTTTAGCTTTCAATAAAATCAACGGACATTCAGCTTGCATGCTATGTCAGGAGCACTAGGCAGCCGTAAGAAGTGGACGTGTATTTACATGTCCCCAGCACATTTGGCCCCGGCGGCTAGGTTCCGACTGCAACAAAGCAAAGGCTTGGGAAGTGCAAAGAAAAGGTTGGGGGGACGCCGCTTGGTCATACATTTTTTATATATAATAATTAACATTATCTAGTATTTTTTCAAATAGCAGTTGAATAACAGCAGCTGTAATCTATACCTGTGCAGTCATCAGAGACGGCGCTAAAAACATCTATAGACGAGCATTGCTGTGGCAAATAGTTTCTTAAGAAATGTTCTTTCCCAGGGGCAGAATTTGACTTTGAGAGCAGAGAAGCCGAGTAGAAGACATACTTGCGCAGATTTTTTTAATTAACTGTTTTTTCCGTTAGCAAAAAAAAAAAATGAATATCATTTCTCAGTTCTTTTGCCTGTTTGCCGTATTTGAACTACAAAGTCTGCAATGTAAATTAAGATATTCCCTTGAGAATATGTGTTAAGTCGTTATGCATACATTTAAAATAATTGAAATGCATGCCTTACGTTATAATTGGAAAGTAACCACTAAACAGCCAATAAATATCAAAAAGGGAACATATCAAAAACAAGGGTAACCCGAAAATAATATTTCAAAAAAAATAAACTAAGAATTTCCAAAATAAGCAAGATTAACGAAGGATCATTAATGGTGTGTAAAGGTACCACTGGGATGGTGGGATTGCCGTGGAGGCTTCATCTCTTAAATAGAAAAGGTGTCTAAAGGGAGGTATATGTGCATAGGTTTGTTACATAGATATATTAATATGTTGATATATGCATATGATGTTTCTCTGTTTGGTGTACTCATGTAGTACTGGCACCCCAGCAGAAGAAATCGAATATCATGTGTTTTTGTAGGTCACTAGTACTAGACTCCTTGTATTGTCCTGTTTGGGTGTTTTTGAGACGTAGCATTAATTATTTTATTATTTATTATTTGATCCTTTATTATTTTTGCTTTTTTTTTTGGAAATCTCCATCTTGGTTTGTAAGAATTGGAAAGAATTAGGCGTACCTGTTTGAAATGTCACTAGGGGTTCTGGAGAAAGCCATGTAGAGTTTTCAAGCTGTTTCTGTTTCCCAAGTCACAAAGAGTTGGGTGTTATTAACAGGGATAGGTAAAGTGCCTGCATAATGACACCAGTGTACGTGGCAAGGGTTGCGAAGGTCCATAGAGCATCATTAAAATGTCCACCACAGACCCCAGTAACTGTCCACCGTGAGCAATGTTGGCGCCGGCCCCTGGTTATTAATAACGAGCATTGGTGGAGCAAAGTTTGGAAAGTGGTTTTACAAACCTTAACAACCAATAGGACAGTCCTAAGGAGTGCTCCAGAATTATCCATTATTTATAATCCCCATCGTGTCATCATACCCATGCCTGTGGGCAACACATCCAACCCTGTGGGCAATGACAACCCATCATTTTTGGGTATTGTTTTTGCTGTCTGAGCACTGTCTTAGTAATTAGCAGTTGGATGGGCTGAGGTTGCATGTCTCCTTGTATATATGAGAGGCGGTATTCTTGTGTACCCTTTGATGAATCCAAGTGATAGATTCTTACCTGCTTTTGGGACAGGAGATTCAACAATGATATCGTGATAAGGACCATAGTAATGATAGTGGGCTATTGAGATTAGGTGTTTAAACCAAATGTTTAAGCCACCTACAGAATACAGGGCAAGGAAGTTTAGCATTTGTCAGGTCCCAAAATTTCTGCCCTGCTAGATCTGACCTGTGGTTGGCCTCCCATTCCTTTATACTTGGGATAGAGAAATGCTAATAAGTATGTTCCTGTTCCTCTAAACAGTGTTACATTTTTAGAAAAAAAATATCTGGCCTATGGAGCGGCTGCGTGTTCTCGTATTCTTCCAGCGATAAATATAGAAAACCCACAAGCTGTTTGGTTTGTTGAGAATGTTAGAAGTTATGATTTAGAGCATTAAAGTACTGGTAGGGAGCAGGGTACGCTAAATGGTTATGTATTATAACGAAAATGGCGCATTCGAGAACGTAGTGCCCATGTACTGCACTGCCTAGGCATGGTAAAGGGCTCCTAATTTGGTTTCAGTGTAAATTGTGATGTGTCACCCTTGTTCATGTGCATGTGAATGCCTTTCATTCTGGTAATATCTGTGAAAATATTTATTAATCTGTTCGAGCCGCACTGTTAACAAATATTGTGATAATATATGGAGATCCTGCATTAAACTTTTAAATACTGACTTGCAGAATGTGCTGCCCAATACTTAACATAGAAAAAGAATTTCAAGGCACAGCGATGCAAACCATGATTCATTCGCTGTACCTTGAGCTTAAGCTGAGGATTGAGTGTGAATTCAGTCGCTGAACTCATTCATTTAGGAACACTAGCCATTATCATTTAACACATTAACAAGCGTGCTTGTACGTGTACCCAATGCATTTCCGCTTTGCTGCTGGTTCAGCATTGGGCACAGAGATGAACTGTGCCTGCCTTTGGTGCCAATGCCATCTGGAGCAAGGGGGTGGCATATAGCTTCCATCCCTTGTGCTTCTGTTGGGAATATTGGCATGGTATGGTTTTTTTTTTATTAAATAACATAGTAATAAGAAAAAATAAGCGGCCATGACTGTTGCTTTAATGATCATTTTAAATTGAAGCTGTGCCTTTACTAATGCATTTCTAAAAAAGTATGTTGTGGTATTGTGAGTATGTAAAACCAAGTAACAACCTTTTATTTCTGCAGTGAATACGTCTCACCGGGCAGCGCCAAGGCCCTACAGATAAAGGTTGTGTTGGTTTAACCAGGTTGCTGGTTTGCCTGTGTGGTGCTTTCCATAAGATCAGCTCTTCTGCAGCATGACCAGTTAACCCTTTCTGTGCTGTACGGAAAATGTTCACACCACTTGCAAACACTAACATGTAACTGTAATATTGTTAATAATAATCAATGTATTATGCATGGTGTGCGTGATATTTAATCTATATGATATGTAGGTCGGTTCAACTTTTTTGTTGAATTTTAATTACCAAAGTATAGCAAAGCAGTTGTTCAAGAACAGCTGGGGAAGTGTGTGTTTAATATCCATAAGCAATCCTATTTGAAAATATATCATTCTTGCCAAGAAACATTAAAGGTGTTTTCTTTGCCAGGATCTAGGATTCTAGGTTCGCATGCACATCCCCTGTTTGCCATGTGGAAGAGAAAATTATTAGCAGATAGTTGTGATGTTAGAATTAACTAATACATTACTGAATACTTTACTAGGCTGACTACATCCATTACATTACCTGGGGTTTAAAGTAATTCAGTTCAACATGTGAATTTGCATTCTGAACAGGTAAACAACAAGACTTTAAGCCATTTTGCAAAGATTAGGCACAATCATAATATCTCTGCGCCCTTAAGTGACATCGTCATTTATCGTAATCAAAGCTGTAAGTGTAGATTTAGGGATTAAAGCTGTTCACAACAATGTCAGAGTAACCCTTGATCCTCTCTAAAGATATCAAAATTCAATTAGGTTATGGGCCCCAAAATCACATAGAATCACATTTCATATATGAACAGAATCAGAAATGAGACTGTAGCTTCCTTGGTTGCATGTCAAACACTTTATTCAAGTCTATGGATTCTTTGCAACTTCTGGCTAACAATACACAAATCACTTACAGAACGTCCAATGTGCTTATTAACTTCACTCCCTCTGTTCTATCGATTCACTGTAAAATGCTTGTATTACCTTGGGGATCTGGGTGTATTAGCCATCAAAATGGGATTTATTCACTAAACCATGAGTTACAGGTAAGTCAAGGTGAAGTAAAAAGGTTACATCTCATCTGTTTAATTATGCATTTCCAGGGAATAGCCTGCCTGTCTTGCAGGAGAAATTCCCTGGGATTTACCCGATGCATAGTTAAGTTGGTGAAATGGAATGTTTAGTGATACAACCTATAAAAAGAGCCATAGACTTTATACCTAATATTTATCTGTTTTATTATAGATAGAAATACTTTGCGAGCATCCCCGTTTCAGGCTATTTGTGGACGGGCATCAACTTTTTGATTTTTACCATCGTGTTGAAGCATTATCAACTATTGACACCGTGAGGATCAGTGGAGATCTTCAGCTTACCAAACTTGGTTAATGTCCAACAAGGGTCTGAAGCCATTGTTGGACTCAGGGCAGCTACAACTACGCCAGGATATACAAGGAGTACAGTCCATGCCTCTACAATCAATGATCTTGTGTCAACTCCACAGAATTCTAAGCTGCCGGACAGTAGTCACAAGATGTTTCTTTTAAGGACAGTGGGGTACCACATTGATCAAATGAATAAAAAATGGTGGCCTACTTTTTTGACCTGGAGTAAAATCGCTTATGGTCTCCTCTGTTTGTAAAATATATTGGTGACCTTTTATTTGAATGAAACATTCATCCCAAATTCAGTGTTTGTATAAACAAAAAGTTGGTCACAACAATGTTTAAAATAGAGCAAAAAAATATTGAAGAAGTATTGTCAAAAATGTCAATTTTAGAAATCTCTTTTTGGAATATATAATCCCTCTTCTGTCATTGGCCATAAGGGCTAATAATCTTGAACTGGTCTTTCAATGTCACCAACTACCTTCGGAGAGCCATGTTTGAAAGTCACCGCTGGAAAAAAAAAAAAAAAAAAAGATTATAATGGACCTCTTATTCTCTATTTTGTGGTGGACCTTTTTGGTATTAATTTTCAGCAATTTTGTAAGCAAGGAGATCTGCATTCAAAGAAAAAAAAATCATCGTGTGAAAACATTGTTTCTGCACTGAAGTGATTTAGAATAGCACAATAATATATTTATATATGTTCAGGGTATACGCATAGAATGTAGTTCAGTTTTCTTTGCACACTGGTGTCTTCACTTTCTAACAGTTTCCACTGTAGTTTAATAATCCACAGTAGCCAGCATTAGGATAATAGGCCGTGTTTTATAAGATTGAGATAAAACGTCGAACACTTTGAATGTACGAATGTGCTCTTGTGTAAACAATCATTTGTGAACATCTCATGTAAGATATTTATAGATATTTTGGATATACTTAGTCAGACGATTGATTCTGGGTATGGAGTATGATTCTTTTCATGCTTTTCACATCCTTTTTGTATCGACACACAGTTATTAAGACAATGCTGCCATTTTGTAACTTGTTAACAACTTCAGATCATTAGTTAAAAAAAAAAATGACGCTAAAAAAATAAAAAAGCTTGGAAATGAATTGGATACATGTATGATTTCCATTAAATGTATAAATTATTGGTATTAAGTAACAGTAAATGTAAAAGAATGTGTAAAATTCTAGCTATTCCCTTTAACTCACACTGTACAGACTTTGATGATACAACTTGTATCATCCAGAGGGCCACCATGAAAGGTTCTGGTGACCATTGATGATCAATGAAGCCAACTTTCTAGAACCATCTCGTTTTTTTGTTTTTTTTTACACATAACTAATACCTCAATGGACTAGATTTTATGGTCTTCAACCATTTCACGTTTAGAGTACCTACACAATTTATATGTACAAGTAGCGCCTTTTTTGTATTTTGTCTTTCCATATATTTTTTAACCCCTACCTAACCCTATCTAATAAATTATCTGCTAACTACCACCACACTAACTACCCAATATACATTGAAAATTACATATAAAACAAATACCGTATTTATCGGCGTATAACACGCACTGGTGTATAACACGCACCCCCATTTTTGAACAAAAAAACTGAACAAAAAAAACTTCATCAGAATCACTGCTATCTGGGAAACCACACACACACAGTAAGACACACACAGTAAGACACACACACACTCAGACACACACACCCTAACCCCCCTTCTCAGGATCTCCCCTCTCTCTCCCTAACCCCATCCCGGTCACTTACCTTCAACTCCTGTGTTGGAAGCGTGAGGCGTTTGTCTCGGGTGCCGGCGCTTCACTGCTGAGCGCCGGCACCCGAGACAAACGCCTCACGCTTCCAACACAAGAGTTGAAGCGCTGAGGCAGGCGGCGGCGGCAGCGGAGGCTGAGGCAGGAGGCAGGCTGCAGGCTGCAGGCGGCGGCGGCGGAGGCTGAGGCAGGCGGCGGCGGAGGCTGAGGCAGGCGGCGGCGGAGGCTGAGGCAGGCGGCTGAGGCAGGCGGCGGCGGCTGTGGCAGGCGGCTGAGGCTGAGGCAGGCGGCGGCGGCCGCCAGCAGAGGAGTCCTGGATTTCTGTCAGTCAGGGGGGCCCGAGAGTTGCCGAGCGGTCGTCTTCAGCAACCGCTCGGCACCCCTTGGGCCCCCCCTGACTGGCAGAACTCCAGGGCCCGGTCGCAGTTGCGACCCTGGTAGTTCCGCCACTGGCTCTAGGATTTATCGGCGTATAACACGCAGGTAGGATTTCAGCTTCAAATTTTAGTTAAAAAAGTGCGTGTTATACGCCGATAAATACGGTATGCTTTTTTCCTAAATAAAAAAAATGTTTTTCATCCTCTATGATCCCAAATCAGTGCAGGACAGTACCCAATAAAATAAATGGGGGTACACTATATGGACAAAGGTTTTGGGACACCTGACCGCTACAACAACAGGGACTTTGATGACATTGCATTCTAAATACAGAGACATTGATATGTAGTTGGTCCTCCCATTGTAGATATAACAGCTTCCACTCTTCTGGGAAGGCTTTTGGAGAGTTTCTGTGAGAAATTTTGCCCACTCATCCAAATTTTTGAGGTCAGGCACCGATGTTGGACGAGAAGGTCTGGCTTGCAATCTCTGTTCCAGTTCACTCCAAAGTTGTTCGATGGGAACACTAATTTTATCTCAATGTGTAACAATAACGGTGCAGACTAGAGGGGCCACACGGTTCTTATCTGCCATCAAATTCTATGCTTCTACACCACAATTGTATAGTAGTAGGTGATCACAGATGAAGTGAAATATCAATTTAAAAGGCATCAACAATCAATAAACAAAACTGCCACCATACCAGTTTTTACGTATATTTCCATAAAATGAACAACGGAAGGTTCATGCCAACACAACAAGGCACAAATGAAAATAAGTAAAAGCAGATACCCATCAGATGCCACCGATACTTCGGTGATAAAAAGTCTCTTCTTAAGCAGAAGGGGAGCTTTTTTCCTTCAGAAAGACATTTTTAAATGTTTGGGGGGATCTGATAGGGATCCGCCCTTCAGTTACTTATTTTCATTTTGATGTCTTTCAACTGCAGCATTTACATGGTTACCCCAAAAAGAACATGATTGTTAATCTGCCATGCCCCCAAGGAAAATAAGCCCCAGTGTCAGGAAAAACTAGGCCCAAATGTTTTTCACGTACATGACCAAGATCAGTCAGTAAGCTTCTTCTTCTCTACTGTGTGTCTGTGCTTTATGCAAGAAGCCTGCATAGATTTCAAGAACACAGCTCTGTGTCGCAATATCTTAAGTGAAAGTTTCGTTACACAACGCTACAAAATCTGCTGGCCTATGGCAGCCACGGAGGATTCAGACTGCTAAAGAGATGAGTAGCTCCCGTAATCTAAATTATAGAATTTCTTGATTTATAGAACAAAAAAAACATTACTTTCCTTTATGGAACTCAACGCATTGGAGATGATCCTCACCCAGCTTTTTAAAGGGGGAGATCTACCTATGGAGCAATCAGGATGGAAAGCAAAATAACGTTCCCGTTAAGAGACCTTTCCCAAATTTGACCCACCGCTACCCAAACGCACGATAAGGTATATGATACGTGCCGCCTGAACATGGCACATGTAGAGATGGAGTTACCAGTCTTCATAGGAGCTTCTGTTGGAGATGGAATCCCATCACCTAGGACAGGGGTGTCCAACCTGCAGCCCTCCAGCTGCTGCAGGACTACATCTCCCATACTCCTTTGCCAGGTCCTTGGTTGAAAGAGCATTATGGGAGATGTAGTCCTGCAGGAGGGCCGCAGGTTGGACACCCCTGACCTAGGATGTGGCATCAGCGTTGAACTATGGAAAGTTCTGATGTCAGTTGATACATTGTTGTGTTTTTGATCAAGACACCTTTGTGAGTTCTATTGTCTCATCCCACACAATCGACACAGAGAGTTACTGTTACTCCACACGGACCCCAGAACCGTGTAGCAAAGCACCCCAATACATACCGGTACCGCCAGCGCCGTCCGGGGCTCTGGAGTTCGAGCAGAACGAGGGAAGATATTTAGTCTCAGCCGTCAGTAACGTTCTCAAAAAAATGCAACATAGTTGTTCGGATTGAGATGAAATCATTAATACAGCGCTGTGACATCCCCGGCGCGGGTGCTGGCAGAAGGAAGGGTTTCAGACTGATGTCACCGACGCATACGGTAACGGCGGCGCGTGCGACGAGTAGTCCTGAAGGCTTCTTGTTGGGCGCTGCTCTGTGCTGCCTGAATGGGAAACACGACATCCCTGGCGAGGGTCCATAGGCCAAGGTTTGTAACGTAACAATAATAGATGAGAGAGCGGCTAAGGATTATCCCCGGCCACAGATCGCTCCCACCGTCTAGCAAACATGAATACAGCGGAATGAAATGGTTATATGTAATGTAAAAGCAATGTGACCCCGCCGCCGCGGATAATCCAGGATGGAGCAAACTCGCTTTACAGCGTGCAGATCAAGGCCACGTTCTAAAGATACTGTTAACACTTTGAGGAAACAAAGCGGTGGCTTTGATCCATGATACAAACCTGTTTATCCTTTCATAAGCACGTAAGTATGATTATATAAAGCGCGTTTTAGATATATGTGTTTTTTAGGATTGTATATAAATAAAAACAAACATTTATATAAAATAAAAAAACCACATATATATATATATATATAGTGTGCTTTTTTATATATGTAAATAGTGTTTTTTATTTATATATATTTGTGTTTTTTTAATGTATACATTTATGTGTTTTTATTTATTTATATGTATGTATTTAAAATATGTCATATCTTTCAAGACACATGTTTTTATTACATCAGCTTTTAGAAATCAACAAGCAAGCACCTTTGCTGTCGTGAAACAGAAGCCTCCTCCATCGCTTTGCTATTTGTAAGAGAGCTAAACTAAAATAAAAGTTAATTGTTAACAATATGAAATGGGTGAAAATAATGTATTTTCACCCATTTCTTAGGACAGCTTTAAAACATAACCCTATTTATTGCAGCTGAGCGATTCCCGCGCTCACCGATGTTACCCAGCTAGTTCATGCGCAGCTGGAAGAATTTTTAGCGCTGAATCAAAGCAACAGAGAAATAATTATGACATGCAGATGAGAAATGAGAGTGTACACAAATGACATAAATAATATATGTATATACATGCAAACAAGTCATTTTCCAGCCTGTGAGTTACTACATCAAGCAGACAGGTCAAAGTCATGTTTTGTTTTCTTCTCCCTCCCCCCCACTATACATAATATGGTGTGGATTTTGTAAGTTTAAAAGGTGTCTCATAATACAATCAGAAACCCTGTGGAAGTTATACACACTCAAAATTAACACATATTAAAATATTAAAAACTATTAATATATTAATGCGATTTCCTTCATATTTTGCTAGCCACAAGAGCGAAAAGGCTCTATGTAACAGTCATGTAACGGACATTACATATAAGGCCGCTGCTTCTCCAAAATATATATATTTTTTTTAATATAAATTTATATATATATTTTTTTTTATATTTCCAAAAATTCTAAATTAATCTACAACCTCTGAAATATGAGTGGCAGCCCCTCAAAACAGGGGAGAGTTAAAAAAAATTAAAATTAAATAAATAAAAAGAAATGTCATGGCGGTGAGGATCCATAACAAAGCGGGTACATGATGATGGGAGGAAAAAAAGGGAAGCAGGTAGTTAGAATAAAACACATTTAAAACAATTTCAGAAGTGCATAAAAATCAGACAAAAAAGCAGAAAATAAAAATGGATCCCAGAGTAGATTAGGCCAGGCTGACACCTCCCGTACACACACACACACACACACACACACACACACACACACACACACACACACACACACACACTCTCACACTCATCACAATGTCCTTTTGTTTGTAGCACAAAATACAAAAGATGGTTACAATAAGCTCAACTATTTAATATCTAAATATGAACAAGGAGGGTCTTCCATCTGTAAACGTCTCTCTGGTCCTATAAATTAATGAGGAACGTCTGAGCCAGCAAATACGTCCCTGAATTCTGTAATCCTGCAGGAGGTGTAATATTCCAACTTTTCACCGGTAGAGAAGGAAGAAGTGGAGTCCATCCGTACAAAAGGTGAAATATAGGTGGCAGCACACGATGTAATGGTAGCGCCAACTGTACGTGTACTCTCCAATTCCTTCTACAGTGACCACCAGATGTCTCTTATGATGGGATGAAGAATCATGAGTGACTCCAGGATAAAGGTGGAAGGTCCGGCAGGATCTACTTAGGAATGGTTCAGATGCTTGCATGGAGGACCCAGAAAAGTATAATAAACTGAAAACTGGAACTGATAGGCTTCTGCTACCAGTTGTGATTAGGTATGTCTAAG
Organism: Spea bombifrons; assembly: GCF_027358695.1. Taxonomy (NCBI): domain Eukaryota; kingdom Metazoa; phylum Chordata; class Amphibia; order Anura; family Pelobatidae; genus Spea; species Spea bombifrons. The sequence goes on along the minus strand of NC_071089.1, from coordinate 20,892,741 downwards.
TCCGGAAATATGTCCATAAAATTCATAGTTCTGCAGGAGGTCTTGTATTCCAACTTTTCTCCGGTATAGAAGGAAGACATCCATTCGTACGAAAGGTGAAATATAGGTGGCAGCACACGATGTAGTGGTAGCGCCAACTGTACTTTTACTCTCCGATTCCTTCTACAATGACCACCAGATGTCTCTTACGGTGGGATGAAGAATAAGGATCGACTTCAGGAGAAAGATGGAAGGTCCTGCAGGAACTTAGGATTGCTTCAGACGTTTGCGTGGAGGGCCCAGAAAAGGACACTGGGCTGAAGCCAGGGAGCGGTATGCTTCTGCTACCAGATGTGGATGGGAAACAACCATAGACTTCCACCCAGCTGTCTCCATAACGTCAGATGCATGGCTGAAAGGAGCAAAACAAAAAGGTTACCACTATGAATAAGTCCAACAAATAAGTAAAAAATATGGGCAAGGACCGACTTGGTCATCTATAAAAAGGGAACATTCTTCACAAGGTGAAAGGAGCAGTATATAGCATACATGCAGACAATGAGAATATACACTCAATCCCAACACACTCACTAGTTGATAAAGTCCACAGCTTGGGTCTTCAGCTGGTCAGCGCTGTGTAAATCAGCCAGGATCAGGATCTCTGCTGCGTTCTCCACAGATAGGTTGCTGCAGAGAGCTTCCTCACACATCACTTTCAGGCGTTCCAGAAAATACTGCGGGTAGACAGGAATGTTAGCGAGTACAGAGATCTATACTAAAACCACCATGATAAAATACAAGAGGAATAGTGTTATCCCAGTAAAAGGTGCCTTTTGGACTAACAAAAAACAAACATTAAAAACACTGTGTCTTAACAGAGTTATTATAGTGAACCAGAGAGCAGCTTTAACCAGAATAAAAGGAAACTTTAAATGCCTCCCCCTACACATAACCCCCTCTCATCTTCAATAAAAAGATCCTGAACTGCATACCATCTAAAAACGGTCTGCTTTCTACAAGATTCCGTCGGTGAAGCAAACCCCACACGGACCAGCTTGCCTGGCTGTCACCCGAAAGAAAAAAGTTGTTGGGAACCAAACACTGGCTTTCCTCCCGCACTCACCTTATCGGCAGCCGCCAATAAGTCCTCCGCCATCTTGTCCAGATTAGGTGCTTTGCCGGTGTAGATGAAGCACATCATTTCTTTGAAGACATCAGGTGCCACGTCTATTATCTCGACGCGGTTCTACAAATCAAAAAAAAAAAAAGCAGGTTTGCTTAGTTTTGACAGCAAAGGCACAGAACTTAAATTTCAGTAATAGCCCGGTAACTTATCAGCCCCGAAAATGTGAAACTTACTTTTATCCTTTCTTCCATCTCATGTTCAAACATAGCGCCAAACACAGGTGATCGGGCTGAGTGGGACAGAATACATTTAGTTAACTTCACATTAAAGTACCGTAACAGCAAACTTTAGGCATTGATTCAACAACCTGCAAAGCAGTGGAAACGCTAGAAATAATTGTATATTTTTTTTTAATTTTTAATCGCCACCAACCTGCCAGAATGGCTTTGTGTGCTTTAAACTCTTGACCACCCACGCAGAGGCAGCAGTCGGTGAAGCGGGAGTTTTCCCATAATCCTCCGAGTTCATCAGCCAGGCGGCATTCAGGAACTTTCATGGTGTTCTGGCCAGAGATGATAACAAAAGTTATGACTTCAAACAAATGTCCCAGGATAGCCATATTGTAAGACTGGTACTCTGCAGCCCTTCCCCATTTCCTATTAAAAATGATTCATTATGGTATCTCACCTGTGAATAAGCCCACGACTCTGCAACAGGGCCGGTGGTCATCTCCGCAGGGGGAGGAGGGCTCGGCATTCTGGCCATGATGTTATTGAGCCGCTGGAGGAGGTGGTGGGCTAAGAGGGAAACACACGTTAATAAACCGGACAGAAAACAGTTTCCAAGAAATACAAACACTCTTGAGTACCATAATATATCTTAGATGCATCTCACCTTCCTCTACTCCAATAATCCACCCTCCTACATCCCTGCGGAGGCCCTGTTGCAGACGTCGCAGGCTTTGCTCTGTTAAAGACAGATAAATGATTATTATAAACACGTACATACATGTAGACATGTTCAACATACAAAAGTATAAAGCTGCAGATGTATCATGAAATATCTTTTAGAAGCATCTTACCTTCCTCTGCCGCTAGAAGGACCGCCATTTCTCCAGTTAAGAGACGGTCAATCGCCTCCTGGAGGCTGTTTCCTGTTACAGACAGAGAAATGATTATTATACGCGGGTACATACGTGTAACATGTATAACGCACAGCATACAGAAGTATACCGCTGCCGACATATCATAATATAGCCTTTAGATGCATCTCACCTTCTTGAATGCCGATGGCCAGCACGCCCTGATGTTGGTGGCGGCGGCGGCCACGTCGGTGTCTGCGAGCTGTTACAGACAGATGAATGGTTATTATACATTGGTAAATACATGAAAACATGTCCAACACAACGCATGCACAAGCCAGCCGCTGCCTATGTATCTGCACGTGTACATTTAAATCAGAGGCAACATGCTGGCTTAGGTCTGATGGGTTTATGAATGAAGATAACAGGAAGGAATAGCTTAAGAAGTTAGGTTATGACACGCTCTATACACATAAACACACAAAAATACTTTGTATTAACAATGTGCAACGTTTAGCAATAGTAATGTACAACATTTGAACCCTAATATTAGCAATGTATACAATTTAAAAACAAGATTAACAATATACAAAATTAAAAAGAAATACTATTAGCATTATACAAAATTTAAAATTGACTAACAAGTTATACAATTTAATTAATAACCTTAATATTAACAAAATACAACATTTAAAATAACAATACTAGCGATATACAAAACTGAATATTAACCCTAGCAATTTCTGCAATTTGAAAATAGCCTGGATATTAACAATAATGCAACATTTTCAAAATGACAATACCAACAACGGACAAAATTGAATATTAACCCTAAAAAGGGCTCAGTTTTTAATTGACATTTCTTGTTGACAAAAACGGCGGCCGGTTGAGACAATCGGTTAGTGGGATACGATACCCGCCGGTGAAACCGTCCAGGATAAATGATGACAACCTCCATGGCTAGGTGAGAAGTTCTTTAAAGATCTAGAAATGGATACTTTGGACCGATCTGATAAATGCTATAGGAACAAGGAGCAAAATAGTTGAACTTACCCATTTTTTCTCAAATAGTGTGGTACTCAGAACTGGAATAGAGAGAGAGAAAAAAATATGTTTAAACATTTAGCAGTTTACCTAATGTCAATATAATATAATATACATCAAGAATTGTTTGGGTGGGAACTCGTACATAGTTAGGTGACATGTTATCATACAGGTTGCAGTTTTTTATATTATATTTGTAGTTTTTATATTAATATATCTTAGGAGCTAATAAGAAACCAGCCTTTACCTGCGTCTTTCTGTATCACACTGAGAGCATTCAGAATGCAGGACTCACAAAGCCGATGCCATTCAGTCATAATGGGGAGCCTCATGCTAGCCTCATGCTGATGTAGGGGTTCATCCCTTAAAGGGGAAGCTACATGGACAAGAGAAATAACTGTTATTGTAATTATTTAGGTAAACGGTGCATGCTAGTTGAGTAGTTGAGTTGTACCCTGCAGCCATTCCCCGTTTCCTATTAAAAAATGATTCATTATGGTATCTCACCATGTTTATAGTCATTTCTTTACTAATACTAAATTGTATTAAGATGAATCATTATGGTGTCCCACCTGGGTGTAGCACCACGTCTCTGCAACGGGGCCGGTGGTCATCTCCGCAGGGGGAGGAGGGCTCGGCTTTCTGGCCATGATGTTGTTCAGCCGATGGAGGAGGCCGTGGGCTAAGAGGGAAACGCACGTTAATAAACCGGACAGAAAACTGTTTCCAAGAAATACAAACACCCTTGAGTACCATAATATATGTTTGAGATGCATTAATAACCTTGATATTAACAATAATACAACATTTTAAAATGACAATACTAACAATGCACAAAATTGAATATTAAGCCCAAGGGCTGGGTTTTTAATTGACATTTGTTGTTGACTATGGTCAACGCTCTCTGATTGTAGCCTACTCAAAGTTGGTCTAAAACGAGTCTGAAGGGATGGATACTATGCACAATGATCCTGTAGGGTTTGGGTAACTAGAGCCAGAGGAGTAGTTCGCACAGGGCACCAGAACACCTAAGGCCGGCTCTGAGTGAAACTGATCTGTTCCTTTCAGGTGAAATTCTGTTGTACTGATTTAACCTTCTGAGTGTTTACTGAGGCTTTGTCTCAAAAGGACACGTCAGTGTCCCACGCAGGCTAACCAATGAAGAATGCAAGTACTTTAATATACATTATTCAATCTGTTAAAAAATATATATATAGCCTGGCTCCTAATGATCACACTTCTGCTATAATCGGGGGTAGATGAAAAGTGTCCCTGGCAAACTTTTAAGCCAGTAATCTCTAAATGATGAATGTGCGGCCGCACAACTCTCTTGTGAAGAATAGGATCTGCCACTTGAGCGGCCATAAAGGTAAGAGTGCATCATCAGCCACCAGGTTTGGCCAGATGTGCAGTCCGGGTCTGGCAATAATAGTGATATTTTTATTTCATGTTTTTAAATTACTAATAGGTGTATTAAGAGTTTTTGGTTTTGAAAACAGTTTAACTTGGTCGCCCATTTCTTATTTAAAAGGGACTATTAAGGCATTAGAGATCTGTGGCAAAAGGTGGCAGACGCAACTTACCGGTGCATTCCCTGACTTGCAGTTCTCTCTCTTATCCTTAGAAATCGCTACAAATCATGCTGGAAATCGGCTTCCACCAAACGAGGGGGGAGAAACTAAAAAAAATGGGGGATAACAAGTTGGTGGAGGGGAAGTCAATTTGGCTGCTTACAATGTTTCTAAACAATGTATTCCTTATTTCATTACATAAACACCATTGCATGGTTTTGTTTAGTGTATTTAACTCTAAAACGCTGAGTAAGTGGCAGATCTACTTTAAGGAGATTATCTACTACTAAAAACTAGTATGGTCGTCTTTTCATCAGTGCTGATTGCCTTACTGTTTGAAGATGGATTACACATATGTGTTACAAAAGCCATCTAACTGCAAATCTGTCATTCTTCTCTAAAGAGCAATCTCTAAAATAAAGAACCACACCTGCTTTTTTAAATTTATCAATACCAGCAATCAAGTGAATATTCTGGTTCTCGTAGTTACTTCGCTCCTACTATGTCTTTGGGACATCTTGGTCTTATAATGTTTTAACAGATCTGGTTTAGTTAGAGGGGGCAGCGATCAATTATCTTTGATATCCCTCACATTCAGTCCCTCGCCAGATCCTGCCGCTTGCACCTAAAAAAACATCTCTCGTATCCGCCCATTCCTCACCCAAGAATCCACAAAAACCCTGGTTCATTCCCTTATCATTTCCCGTCTTGACTACTGCAACACTCTTCTGGTTGGCACTCCACTGTCTCGACTCTCTCCTCTACAGTCTATCCTAAATGCCGCTGCTAGGCTCATCTTCCTTGCACGTCGTTCCTCTTCTGCTTCCCCCCCTCTGTGAATCCCTCCACTGGCTCCCAATTACCTTTAGAATTAAATTTAAGATCCTGGTACTGACATATAAGGCCATCCACAATACTGCTCCTCCGTACATTTCTGACCTCATTAGCAAATACTCTCCTACTCGATCCCTACGTTCCTCCCATGGGCTAAGGCTCTCCTCCTCACTCATCACCTCTTCCTTTTCCCGTCTACAAGATTTCACTCGGGCTGCCCCATATCTCTGGAATCTACTTCCACCGAACCTTCAGCTTTCACCCTCCCTCCCAACATTCAAGAAACATCTCAAAATCCACTTCTTCAGAGAAGCCGCACCATCTTAGCTGCTAGAACTTCCTTGTCATCGATACAACCACCACCCTACCTCTCACCCGTCTCTGTGCCTTATGTTTGTCACCCCATTTCCCTCTAGATTGTAAGCTTGCGAGCAGGGCTCTCTCCACCAAATGTATTGGTTTGTCTTAGTCTGTCAATTCTTGTCATATCCCTTGAATTTATGTATTGTATTAAGCGCTGCGTAAACTGTTGGCGCTATATAAATAAAGGATAATAATAATAATAATAATAATAATATCTCCCCATACATTGTTTATTCTCATCCTCCCTAGATCCTTAACTCTACTTATTGACTAATGACTGTTTTATGGTAGTTCAGGGCCCTTAATTTCTAGGGCTGGACCACAATCAACAAAACTGTAGAAGGCACATCCACAGGCTCTCTTTTTTTAATCTCCTGACACCAATGCTTCTGCATATAACTCCTATTAACAGATTTTCTATTAAGGAATGTTGAAAAGTTGGAGTTTCGACAAATTCACCGGCTCAGATCCGTATAATTTGATTCTGCAGAAGAAGACATAGATTGGAATAGCAACAACTTCCAAGAAAGAAAATTAAGCTTTCCTTCTTCTAATACATGTGTAGCAATCTAATTGCTCTATACCAAACTCCACACAGTTTCTGAAGACAAGCAGCGTTACTTTTTTGATATGTCAATCCAAAACAAGATTTGAGAAACGATACATGCAATTTTCATTGCATTATACGGAGGTTTTAATCCTTTTAATGTTTACAATACTCCCTCTCTGTACGTTTGAACAAAGGTAATTATAAAAGGTGTATTTCAGATAACATGCCTAATGCTCAATTAAAGAATGAGTAGGTTTTTACACACCTGACAACTCTGATAAACAAGATCTGACTCCCCAAAAAAACAAACGTAAAAAGTGCAAAATCTGATAAGGTGTGAGATCCTAACTAGGCATCGTTAATATGTTTTTACAAACTGGGAAACATTTTAAGTATATCTTCCAGGTATACATCTGTAGGAAAGATGCCCCCTCTATGGGCTCCAACTTTTTTATATAAAATCCACACTTTAAATGGACACATCAAGAATCATATGACAATTGAATTTAAATGTCTGAGGCGTCCCTCTTGCAAATGGATGGGGGGATTCTGCAAAATCCCATCAATGGGTCAGTGAAAGCTCTCTATTGACGCCCCGTGCGCATGTATAGAAACCACTCCCATTTGATTTCAGGCACCCAATCAGTGGTGAGAATCATTTGACCATGGAAGAGGTCAGCTTTCCTGTAGCTGCAGCTGCTCCCTAAGGAAATTACCATATTTATTTTTTTAGGTCTAAAGAATGCACATTAACTGACTCATAAAGTACTTTAATAGGCATTCTTCATTAGTGAGCTGGTTGTCAGGAGCAGTAAACTATTGAAACCTGTTTTTTTTCTTTCAGGACATGCCTCTGAGTCAGAGGCTGTCCGAAGCTATCATACCCAGTAGACAATGGGAAGATGGCACGTATGTCAGGACAGATCCTCAGATCCCAAGATTCTAGCGTCTCACAGGCATATCTTTCATTAGGATTCAGTAGGAATCATTAATCCTACTTTGGTTTATTAAATGGACTCAGATGCTAAGTAAGTCTTTTTATACCACAAATTAAGTATAAAAAAGCCACAAAGCCTGGCTAGGTAGGCCCATACATCATCCGCGATTTAGGGACCCAATATTGATGTCACTGGATTGACATCCTTTAGAGACATCACTAGGCACCTGTCACTTTTTTATTACAGGAGAGATGTGGTGCGGAGGTGCTATATTAATAGGTCAATAATTTATCTGCATGGATATGACAGTGTATTTGACCTCTATTAAGGAATACTATCCCCTATTTACGGGCCCAATATTGATGTTGTTGGAGTGACATCTTCCAGGGGCATCACTAGGCATCTGCCATTACGTGACATAAAGTCTATTTTTTCTGTCTAAAATGGATACATAGTTTGAAACCTAAGTAACAAATAATGAATAAGTATCTAGCTTCAGTTTGCCTCATATACCCCTCATAGAAACATAGAGACGTCAAGGGGATCTTTAATATAAAACTTTAAAAATAAAACATATGTATTTTTCCCCGCTTGGCATAATTAGGTTATCTGGTGAAGAAGAGCTCTTCTTAAACACTCCTATGATAAATAGAGCTACTACTATTTTTTTTAAGCTATGCTCTAGTTGTCATTTTGGTAGCTAAAGGGTTATTAAAGCTGGGAGTGTTTTTGTCCCATGATCTCTTTTCTGTGCCATGTTTCTGCTTTGTGGGAGAAGAGCTCCCTCTGGACTTACTCACAAGAACTGAAACTCTTATAATATACATTATGTCTGTTATGACCAAGATTAAATGTTATCAGAAACCCGAAACTGCATCCTCATTATTACTCATATATTATACACATTACCACAGACATTCAGGAAAAGTACAAAATATGTATGTCACGCTCCAGCCATCACTTTAATACATACGATGGCTGCATACGATTAACATTTTTCCCCACTCCCATGTTTCTAGAGATGAGTTTGGCTGAAGGTAGTGGGCATGCGCATATACTCACAGCCAGCTCCAGCTTGCAGCAGGGTGGTCTAATGGGACCAGTTGATTTCAATGTTTTCCTGGCAGAAATTGGCGGCTTGAAGCATCCAAAACTGGTGTGAAATGCAAAAAATAGAAAGAGAGAGGAGCTTGGACACAGATTTGGGGCACCTCCATTTTGGGAGGGGGTTTTATGTGTGGCGTTTTACTCTCCATCAGATCAGGACTTACAGGACCAAGACCTGTATGACCAGCCGGTTTCAACCAGAAGTCGTGGAGCTCTGTGGTGGGGCTCTGTGGGGAACTAGACTGCCCTTTTGACAGATGTTATGTTTGCACTCAGCACCTACCAACATTTTAAATGGCCAGATTCTTACACTTTTGGGCTTGTGCTTACAGGTGTAGCTAAGGGACAGGTCTTCACCAAGAGTGCCTCCTAAAGATGTCAATATTGTCCCTTTATAATAAAGAGCAGAGTGAGAGAGTTGAAACCACAAGCTTCCTGATCACCATCCCTTTACTGAATAAACCCCAAAGTCTTGGGGAATTCCTAGGCACGTTTAATGTCTTAACACTACATAAAGCAGCAGGGGCCTATGCAACAGAACACTTCAGTACAGATTAAGATGACCCGCAACAACCAGAACAGATTCTCAGACAGACAACCGCGCACTTGGAGGTCAATCAAGGCTGTTGTTATCTTACGAAGGCCAAACAGAAACTAGGCATATTGCAACATACGTAGTTTGGTTTCAGGCTTCTGATAACAGAACTTCACTTTTACAATTTTATTCCCTCTAAAAACACTTTTTAAATGTTGTCTTGGTAGGTAATGTAGGTTTTGTTTTCTTTTAAAATATTGTTTTGATAATGTTTTCTTACCTCATGACAAATGGCAGAGAAGGAGTACACAAAGTTCTTGAATTCTGTCCAAATACCACTGTTTGCTAGTAAATAAGGAAAATATGCTTCTTCTAATCTTAGGATAGATTACCAGTAACAACTAGTTTTGGTATCTGTAGTTCATTGTATGATGCTGACTGGTATGAAGTTATAATTGTATCTTGTATTTTATCATTTTCCTGTATAGGTGCTGGCACTAAATGAATGACATAGCTGCCAACAGTCTTCAAGTGGCAAGATCTGCAAGATGTTCCAGATCATGTCCTGATCCTCTGTACTGGTGGCAACAGAACGGGTATGCAAGGGCTAAATAGCTGGCAATAAAAACCAACCCTGGATATAACTAAATACCAGTCCAAACATTGTGCATACGGAACACGTGAAAAACATTTGTTAACCAATAATTTTATAACATTCCTAAAAATGTTCAAAATATTTTTTTTAATTACAACAGTCAAAAAACATTTATAGACCAAAATATGCAAATGTCTTTGGCATGCCATAAAGTAGGACTGCCTCATAAATAAACAGATCAACTTAATAGCACATGAAACCCTGAATTGTGTGTAAAGATCAAATGAGAACCACATGGAGACATAGAGATCAACTGAGTAACACATGCAAACCCTGCACTGTGGTTAAAGATCAAATGAGAACCGCATGGAAAGAGAGATCAAACAAATATCATATGCAAACCCTGCATTATGGGTAAAGAACAACATGCAAACCTCAGATTGTGTGTATAGATCAAAAAGAACCAAATGGAAATATAGAACTGAACTAACACATGCAAACCCTGCATTGCAGGTATAGGTCAAAAGAGAACCACATGGAAACAAAGAGATCAACTTAATGCCACATGCAAATCCTATATTGCAGGTATAGATCAAATTAGAAATGTAGAGATTAATAGAAATAATTTTTTTATAAATATAAAGATCTACAATTTAAATATTTAAAAATGCAAGTATGTGTAAGTGTATAGCGCTTAGAGAGGGTCTGTATGTGTGCATGTAATTACGTGCTAATGCTTGGAATTGGACTGGCTATGTGTGCCTATGTGCAAGTATATGGTGTTGGAGTAGCCTTGTGTGCGTGTGTGTATGTATGTATGTGTAAGTGTAGAGCTGACCCTCACCATTATCACACATCATAATTCTTATGTCATATCCTCAACCACCACATTCATATCTCCCACCATCATCACCATTTTCCTCCCCACCATGATTTCCATCCCTCCCCCAAAACACCCCCCCATCTCTATACATATCATTATTTCCCCTTCATACCCTCCCCAAGCATACCCCAATTCATATTTTTGGATGTACATTAATCAACTTACTTCTCTGTCCCCAGCCTCTGAACCTGTCAGTCTGCTGTGTGGTCTTCTCCTCTCCCTCTCTCCTTCCGTGTTAGCGCTCTTCAGCAGTGCGTGTGGCGATTAATGCTGAGTGCCGGGATATGACTTCAGGCTCAGATAGCTTCACAAATAAGTACAGTGAAGGAAAAAATTATTTGATCCCCTGCTGATTTTGTACGTTTGCCCACTGACAAAGACATGATGGGTCTATAATTTTAATGGTAGGTTTATTTGAACAGTGAGAGACAGAACAAAAAAATCCAGAATAACGCAAATAGGGCAAAGGCGCAGACTGAACAGATGTTAAAATGAAAAAATAAATAAAAGCGCACCTCTCAAATGTGGCCTTTTGCCTTCCAAACATGACAAACCCATACAAAACTGGCTATGTGTGCCTATGTGCAAGTATATGGTGTACTCAGGAAATGTTGCTGAACACATATTGGGTGCATAAATGCATACCTGAAGTACAATTTGTGTGAAAAAATAAATTACTACCACAAACTTTGGCAAAAGCTACTGGTAAAATTTGTGAAAGGGTTAAAATACCAGCATTTGAAATACCTTGGGGTGTCTAGTTTTCAAACATACCGTATATGGATTAATGGGGGGGGGTAAATCACATCGGTTGGCTTCAAAGATGTTCCAAATAGCACATGGGGCAGAATGACTAGATTTGGAAAAAATGGTTTTGAAGTGGCAAAATGCGATGCAAGTTTGGAATCTGAGGGACAGCCAAGCTCAGTGGATTCCGTGGACATAGCATTCATGTAAACGTTCACACATGTACCAGTTTGTTTAATTTTCTGTATCTCTCCTTATTGTAATGGAGGTTGCTGTTATTTGATCTGTTTTTTTACTTTTGGTCTTACCAGATATAATATACAGTGTCTGCTCAGTTTTGTTGAAGACATCTCAAAATATCGTAGATCAGGTTAGTTTTATGTAGCTGCAGTGTGTGTAGGGGCAGGTATCTAGTGTTCCATGGTCAAAGAATCAAAGTAAAAGATGTCAGGCCAGGCCTGGGGTTGGAACTGATTAAAGAGTTCTGACTGCTTTTAGAGGATGGAGGAGTAGAATGGGAGATATCATTAGGGCAGGGAGCTAGGACAGGGTTTGCTGCCAGACCTTTCCAGAATATTACTTGAATTAACGTGATCAGTGTTTAGCTTGCAGAAAGTTGGCCAGTTCATGTCGGAGTTGTGGAAGAATTTACTCTTCTTGTATCCATCATACACAAACACTAGGTATGTCACTCACTATCAAATGGCCTTTTAAAAAAATAAACACTCTTGTAAAACATTCATGTAAAACCATCACATGAATACCTATCACAGCCCCCTATCAGACAACTGTCTCCTAATGCAAGGTTTTGTTCTAGTAGGCTTAAGATACAGCTTTGACAGTAAGCTCTTCAGCCACAAAGTCATGTATCCTTGTGGCATTCACCTACACACCCTGCATTAACCTGGAGTTCCTAGCCAGCAGAGTGCCGCGTATAATGTTGGCACAGCAAACTGTCCTGGAAATCCCCAATTAATTCTTAGGGCAGGGAATTTCCTGCTCTGCAAGATGAAATGTGCTACAGAATGATTTAAGTGAAACATTGTATTGTTTGTACTAAGCCTTACTAAAAGACATGGAGTCCTTGAGATGTTCAGGTATACAACCAAATACCTAAACAGTAATTAGCTCTGAATGTATATTAACACGTTAGATTAACAAAAACCTCTACTCTACCTCAAAAAAGCTTGGTATTATAACATTCGGTGATCAGGTTTGCCCAACTCCACTGTCGTCACCATCGTATTAGAAAAAAGAGCAATTGCCATTTAACTTATTCACTGAGAAGGAGAAAGAGGTCCAGGCGAGAGGGAGATACGCAGGACAAAAGGGCTAAGATCAAAACATTCTGAGGGCTAAATCATTGAAAAAGTCTCACTGCAGTGCTCAACATGAATCATTAAAAGGTGAACAGGGCTCTTCCAAGAGGAGGATTGCATCAAGGTCTCTTTCGCCACCAGACTCTCATTGAGCTCGACTGGGTTAAATATTATTCAATTTGTACGTTTTAGTGGTTTAGCAAGTGCCACCGTGCAGAATTAAGGAACATTGGCACATAAAAGGCAATGAAAAAATACAAAGGTGAAAAGTATTGGGAAGTCAAATATTTACTAAATCATCATCATCAGGACTCAATGGCTTCAGAAATGCAAATACAATACCCTGAATGAAGTACAATCCAAAATGTATAACATTTATATCCAATCCTATTGTGTGCGCATCGAGATTGCTGATGGTAGAGACCACAGCCTTCGGAAACTCTCACCTTCGTGTCCAACATCAAAATTCAGTTTTCAAATAGCATGCCTTGCATTTCTCCAATTTTATTACAGACCCACTTTAAAAAATATTTTTTACAACTCATGGACACAGTAACAGAAGCAAGCAAACTTATTATCATCAACAAGGTATGTGGAAATATCCATCGGCTAAATGATAATCTACAAACATAAAAAAACAAAAAAAAACACTCTTGTTGAAACCTCATTAAATTATTAAAACACTTTCCAACCATTTGTGTCAGTGTAAAACTAGGACAATCGCGTAGGAAAGTCATCACACATGGATAGACAAGCGCTGACTGCGATAGATTATAATCTACGTGGCGCTATATCAAGCATCACTGGAGTTATAATCGAAAGTAGAAGTCATGAAAGAGTAGTGGCTTCTTAAACAGATTGTGAAGAACACCAGTGGCGCCCATCATATTCCAAACCATTAAATGATTTCTGACAATCAGGAGCAAGGAGAAGGAGATTGGATTTTACTTTCAATATGGCGGTCCTCTGGCATTCGTGATGTTTCAGAGATGGCTCCAAAGTGGCTGATCCCAGATAACAAGATTTACACATAAAAAACCCAAAGACTTTAACTTGTATCAATATTTTAAAGTTTGATAAATACACAACAAATGTTTGTTAAGAACGGCACAAAGTTTGGATACAGAGCAACCCGTTGGGAGGATACTATAATAATTATTGCAAGATTGTCACAAAATGATGTACTTTTGGTCATAAATTCTATGCTAAACTATTACTGTTGCTCGTAGAACATAGAATTAGCATTGCGCCACGAAGCTGCCATCCACCCTCCTTTACAAGTAGGTTTTTAGATGTGTTGAAGGAAACCGCCAGTAATTGACATTTATTAACCATATGCAGAAACTCATCTGCTTCACACGAAAGGTATTCCTCGGCCATGCTGGTGAGAATGATCTGGGTGTTGTTACACAATACCATAACAATAAATAGATTCATGGAAGTGAAAACAGGACGAACGTTTAAGGACGGTTCTATTTCAAGACCAAAACGGGTGTTCACTGAGCTTCGTTTTTTGTCATAAGAGAGCTCATTTTAGGCTCAGTTATACCGATCCCTACTCGTTCGCTGCGGCCAAGACAATGGGGAATGGACCAGGGAAATGTATGCAAAGTAAGGAAGAAATGCGTAGCTATAGTCACTTGCCCTCTGAAGACCATGAAATTTATTATTTTTTTTATGGACACCTCTTAATATGAGCTTTAAACAAAGTCCAGAATCAGTTCTGATCAGTCCAGAATGAGTTCTGGGACCGTAAAAGAGAGAATACTGAAGTGTTAGGAACATCCAAGAGGTACGCTGAAAACTGTTGGGTTAAAAAAAGGCTACACATTAGATTTGGGTGCAGAATTGAGAGGAATTTCATTGAGTTCAGTCCGCACGCAGAGGTATTCCCCTATAACGGCCATTAAAGCAATACAGACAATGTTTAGAAGCCACCAGGTGAACGTACTGGGAAGATGGGAGATATAAATCCAACATCCAAAAAGGTGAAACATGTGGACCGTCACAGTAAAATCCAAGCACTGCTTCCCTCTGCGGATAAAATACAGCAGGCCCAAAGCACAAGTCAGAGAGTTCAGGATGAAAGCCATCATGGAGGCTCTTCCATGTACCGAGGAAAATCCTAGAATTTCATAATTAAATATCTGGTCGAGTGAAGGGCTGTAGTGAATCATTAAGTCCAGAGCTCCAAGCCAGAGGCCCAGAGAGCTATAGTAGATGCACTGCATTAAAGCAATTTGGGAGACGATCAGGACTGGATCCCATATATAGCTGCGAAATTGACCAGCCATTCTCAAAACACGGAGTGATCGGCAGCGATACACTAAGGACTTTCCACCGGTAATTTTTACTATGTGGGGGGAAAGAAAACGCATGGATTAATTGAAATAAAACGATAAAAAATAGCTAGAAACAACAGCATGTCGGAACTAAACTAAACTAAAAAAGATAGTTTAACAAGATACTGCGTTACCAAAGAGCTAGGGGAAAATAACTATGTAAGAGATCGCTGACAATATTTCATATTCAGGATCTTTCTGCTGTCATTTAGAAGGGAAATGCAACCGGGCCCGATGGCCCATATGAATTAAAGAGGATGATCCATGGCAAATAAATACAATACAGTGATGTAGCGTGGCGTTGGTGAAAGAGGGATTTATTCAGTTCTGTTCCAGTAAAATTATCAGCCCATCCAGATGTTGCCCCTTCAGGCATGGGATATTTTGGGTGGCTCTCCCTGTACACGTCATACTACGTTTTTTGTATTTCAGCATCAAGGTAGACCGCCCCTTACCTGGCCGTACTCTGCTCTTCTTACCATTATTACTGTAAAAAACCTGAAATCGGAAGAAAAGGCAACAGTTGTATTTATATAACTAACCAGCAGAACTGATAATTATAAGAGTGCTACAAAGCAACACGATTTATAAACTGAGACATTAAAGGAATCCAGGCTGTAGAACACTGCGATGCACCCTTACACCTAGTTTGCAAGCCGGGCCCTCTATACTCTTCATCGGTTAGTCTTAGTGCATCAGTTCTAGTTTTGTCAGACCCCTTAAGTGAATAGACTGTAAGAAGCACTGTGGAAATTGTTGGCGTTATATAAATAAAAGAGAATTAGAATGATCCCCTGTAAATGAGGGATTTGGGGTCCAAAGAGGGACTGCCCCTCTAATGAGCAGCATTTGGGAGCCATGTCTTTAGTATGGTAATATAGTAGTAAATCAGGGAGCTGCGATTTACACAGCCGTTTGCTATATGAATGTGTGTCGTAGGCTTTCGCACCCCGAAGCGCCTCAGCCGGTAGATCTGCACCCGTTACCGCGATTACTACCCACTCACCGCATCGTTGCTGCGCCCTGGGAGATATTTACACAACCAACCTGTCTGATCAGCCATGTCTGCAGTTCCGGCCTCTGTACTTTGTAGCGATCGCCATCACGCCAGCTGTAAGATTAACTCATTTCCGGTTTCTGGTAGTGACATTTTTCATGCCGGAACTTGCGCCATCTAACAACATCCGTCTCGCGTCATCTTTGTGGACATCACTAGCTAATATTTCTGGCTGTGTTTACCGCTAGGTGTCCTTGTTAAATAATATGTATTATAGTAGACTCGTATGTTTTGCGAAGCGCACAGTTTAGAATTCGTGTCCTTTTTGGGGAACGAGGCGCTGAAAGAGTTCTAAATACTTGAGACAACTATACATGACTATTGCATGATCTAGCGTTGCGCGGTGGTGTAAACAACCCAGGGCATGTATGTCCTCGGACAAGTAGGTGAGGTAATAGAACCCTTTGTACATAATTGCGTACAATGGATGTTCACCAGCACTACATCTAGCGTTTAGAACGTTAATGGGCAAGGTGAGGGATACCGGAAGTGATGTGAGAATTGGCAAAAAGAGCACTTGACAGCTCTAGCTGTTCCGCCCTAAGTCTAGTTCCTCTTCCGCCATGGTTAGCGCTGCGGTGTGTTCCTCCTTCCCAGCTAATCGCAGTGTCTGACGGGAAGGCGGATCCTGGAGGAAGAGGTTGTGTATGTGTGTTCCCAGCTTCCTAAGCCCTGCTGTTACCCGGGTTGCAGGTGCGCAGCCCGGGTGTTTGTCCCCAGTTCCCCGCTTGTCAGTCCAGGTGCCGGACTGCTGAAGAGGCGGACGGAAGTATTAGCGCTCGCCATGAACAGCATACCCGAGATCTGCGGCCCGGGAACAGGTGACAAGGTAAGACTGACAGGAGAGGCCGGCAGGCTGTGTGGCAGTAGGTGGTTCGTGTACGTGGGGACGTGAGCTCGCACCTGTGTGCACGTATACGCCAGAGCGCGCCCCTCCACAAACCTATCAGTGCTTCACCTAGGAGGCACAACTTTTGGGCCTCCCTGAAAGTGCCCCTGAATACTTACTGGGGTTTATTCACTAAAGGGAGAGTTGGCAGGTGAGTTCTGGTTTCAACTCCCTCACGTCGCTATTCGTTATGAGGGGCCAACACTGGTAGGTTTACCCAGGCTGAAGGGCTGAGCTGGCCCTGTATGATGTATAAATCAATGGTTGAGGAGGCTTTGGAGAAATCTCACAGGTTTTACTATACAGTATACAGGGCCAGCCAAGCTCTTCTGCAGCAGAAGCTCACTGGGATTGGCTCTTCATAATGTATAGGAGCTGAAAAAGAACTTGCCTGTCATCTCTCCCTTTAGTGAATAGACCCGATTGTGACACCTGCACACCAGGCACCTGTTACACACGCGAATGCTTCCTTTTGTGCAGAAAAGGCGCGCAGCGACTTATTACTGAAGCCTTTTTCTTTTTACGGTAGTTTTGTCGGGAATACATCCGTTTCTGGAGCTCCTAAATACATCATCATCACTTGTCTGTATGTTGACCGGTAGATCCTGATGACTTCATCACACACATTTCCGTTTCAGATTCATTTTTCAAATGAAGCTCTCGCACATCATAGTGTCTCGGGTACTTAGAAGCCTGAGTTATATAAGGCAGGGCTAGTGAGCCATGGCTTTTAGTGGCCTATAGAGTCTATGACTCTACTGCCTGCGTAAGAAGGTTGACTGGGTAGAGAAGAACAGGCAGAGTAGGTGGCCGAAAGCGGATTTGTGTTTTTTGCTGTATAAGTCCTAGCGTATGTTTAGATTTTAATTTATTTTATTTATTGTGCGTTTGTTTGTTCTACAATTGATGTGATTATCTTAAGAGATATAAAAATGTAGGATGTATTGTAGTCTAAGTAGCCAATTCATGCTTTGTTTGCGATACACATCCAGACTCGCTTGCTTTTGCGGTCATCAGATTTGTTGATGTGAGCATGTATGATGTATGACCTACATTCTGTGTTTGTTATAACATCAAATAAATGAATATGTGCCTGTGTGATTGTTATAAACGCTACCGTTGAAACGTTTGGGGTCGCTTAGAAATATCCTTGTTTTTTTTTGAAAGAGAAGCACATTCTGTCCGTTAAAACAACAGTAAATGGATCAGAAATCTAGCGCAGACGGTGTTAATGTTGTAAATGCCTATTGTAGCTGGAAACAGTTGATTTTTAATGGAATATCTTCATAGACGTACAGAGGCTCTTTATCACTCCCATCACTCCTGTGTTCCAATGGCACGTTGTGTTCGCTAATCCAAATTTAGGCTTAAAAGTCTAATTGATCATTAGAAAACCTTTTGCAATTATGTTACAGCTAGAAATGTCCTTGTCTTCCATGAAAACCACCAAGTGACCCCAAACATTTGATGGAGTCCTTTTTCATTCTGAATCAACTTAAGTTGTTAACTAAGTGCCGTATTAACTGTAATTTCACGCGCTGCTGTATCTGTTGCTTACATCAGCAAAGTTAGATTGTCCTTTCTCATTCACGTAATATTAATAGTTAAAGATTTGACAGAACTAAATGTTCGGAACGCTGAATGTTTGGGGAAAACATGACATTAGAATTATGTGCAGCTTATACACTAAAAATTGAGTAGAACATTTAATTTTGTCTGAATTGTTTCTCGCTGTCATATGAGTTATTTTCTTATGAGTTTATATTTGGGAAAAGAGAAACCATTCCCAAGAGGTACTTCATAGATGGTAAAGGCGCAGGCGTGACGAGCATGGCTGAAGCGATTAATGCTAAGTATGGTGAAATTCGGTGTACGTATTGCCACTTTCTAGACAACGCAGGTAAGATATTTGTTTGCTTCAGGATGCCAGGTATGGGTTGGCCCTTTGTTTTAAGGGAGGGGGTTTAGTTACTTTTGGCATACCTGGGGAGGTGGGACCGGTGACCGGTACCTGAGCCTTTTCTATGAAGTATTCATTAGGTCTGGTGTGGCTCTCTAGTGTTTCTCTCTGGAAAAGTACAAGAAACCGATGAGCTGCATTCCACTCAATGGGTGATAAAGAGTAGATGGCTTCTAGGATAGCTGCTGGGTTTGTTCTGGAAACTATATAGTCTGTATCACAGCACTTAAAGGAGCGGTAGAAATTACTTAATTTAATGAGCAATATAATAATAATAATAAAAAAAACCTGAATTAACTGAATATTTAACATCAGCTTGTTTTTTTTTTTTCCTTCAGGTTAATTTAATTTTTAACTTTTTTTTTTTTTTACTTTTTTCTTTTTTTTTTATAAAGTCGATTAAAAACTGATTGAGCTGCTACAACAAATTGTGTACAGAGAATTCTTAGGCAGGAAAAAGAAGTCATGCAAGTTATTGCCATTCGCGTCGTAGCCAGATTTTTAAAATAATCCTTACCATTTAAATGCCTGTAAACGGATGTCATAAAAAATCCATTTAACGGCGCTAATAACTGTATAGATTAGCGGTTTAATGTAAAGTTGTAAAGGATTTGTCAAGATAATTTGTATTATCCATCTAGTTTTACCTATGAAGCAGGTATTATTTCACCCCCCCAAAAGTACGATATGTGGAGTGCTTAATATTGTAGCCTTTAGTTTACCCCTTTTCCTTCAACACCTCCTCAATCGTGTGGCATAAAATGCAAAGGATCCAAAGTTCCTAAAAACGGATTCGGGTGGCCTGCAGCGGACTCCATACAGAGCCGGCCTTTTCTAAGTTCCTACCGCCTGGAGGTATGTGCTCAGCCGATTGGCCGATTTTATTTTTTTCGATTAATCGGATAAAAAAATAAATATACATTTTTCGTCAATTTAAAATAATGAACAAACTGGATGTTAAAAACAAACAGCAGAATAAAAAAAACTTTGAGAAACATTATACCTCTGATATGCCACTCCTTGGAGTCTAGTAGGGTCATCCGGTGAACGTCTGTGTGATGCGCGTAGACAAACCTCTGCTGCTGGCTGGCACTTTCCCAGGAGCTTCTATGGTGGAGCACCGGAAGGTCATATCACGCTGGTGCTCTATCATAGAAGCCCCGGCGGAAGTGGACAGTAGCGGAGGATGTCTGCGCGCATCGCAGAGACGCCCACCGGCTGTCTGAGAGGAGTATCTGGGTCCCCTGCAGCGCTGCGGGGGATGTGAATCTTAGTGTTATTATCTGACCTCTATTTGAGGTCGGATTATAAGACTAAGGGTATTTTTCAGAGCATTTGCTCTGAAAGAACCATTATCTTATATTCGATAAAATCAATTCAACTGGTCGTTGGCAATGATTTTCATTATCTATTTTAATGATTAGTTGTTGCAGCCCTATAGCATTGCGGTTCCTGGCTCCTCCACCTACGTGTGAAGGTTATTTGTTGGACATTGGTTTCTATGCCACATTGCTGTACGTACTTTGAGATCCCAGGGCATGTTTACATTTTACTAGAGCTGAAACAACGAATCGATAAAATCGATAATAATCGATAACGGAAATCATCGATAACGATTTCCGTTATCGATTAATCGAGTGATCAATTCGTTGTTGGAGCACTCGGCTCCTTTTACTTACCTCCGCGAGCGTTCCCCGCTTCTGCTACACGCTCTGCAGTCTCCGCCTTCTTTTAGCTACGTGACGGATGTGACGCGTTCCGGAGGTAAGTATTCTTCATGTCTATGTGCACGGATCGCACAGAGCCACTCGCACAGAGCGAATCGCTCTGTGCGAATGGAGCCACTCGCACAGAGCGGTTCGCTCTGTGCGAGTGGCTCCACTCGCACAGAGCGGTTCGCTCTGTGCGAGTGGCTCCATTCGCACAGAGCGGTTCGCTCTGTGCGAGTGGCTCCACTCGCACAGAGCGGTTCGCTCTGTGCGAGTGGCTCCATTCGCACAGAGCGGTTCGCTCTGTGCGAGTGGCTCCATTCGCACAGAGCGGTTCGCTCTGTGCGAGTGGCTCCATTCGCACAGAGCGGTTCGCTCTGTGCGAGTGGCTCCATTCGCACAGAGCGGTTCGTGAGTGTGGGTGCAGGGCAGAGTGGGGGTGGGGGTGCAGGGCAGAGTGGGGGTGGGGGTGCAGGGCAGAGTGGGGGTGGGGGGTGCAGGGCAGGAGACTGGGTGCAGGGCAGAGTGGGGGTGGGGATGCAGGGTGTGAGTGTGGGTGCAGAGCAGAGTGGGAGACTGGGTGCAGGGCAGAGTGGGGGTGGGGATGCAGGGCAGGGTGTGAGTGTGGGTGCAGGGCAGAGTGGGTGCAGGGCAGAGTGTGAGTGTGGGGGCAGGGCAGAATGTGGGGGCAGGGCTGGGTGCAGGGCAGAGTTAGAGACTGGGTGCAGGGGCACAGTGCAAAGTGCTGGGTGCAAAGTGCCAGGGCTGGGTGCAAAGTGCTGGGTGCAAAGTGCCAGGGCTGGGTGCAAAGTGCAAAGTGCTGGTGCAAAGTGCTGAATGCTGGGTGCAAAGTGCTGGATGCAAAGTGCCAGGGCTGGGGCAAAGTGCTGGGTGCAAAGTGCTGGGTGCAAAGTGCCAGGGCTGGGTGCAAAGTGCTGGGTGCAAAGTGCAAAGTGCTGGGGCAAAGTTTCTTGAACAGTAATAGTCCACCTCTTTTCAGAATGTTTGGGGTTATTTTGTTTCATAAATATTGTGTTTGGGTTCTTGTACTTTGAAAATATTGTTTTTTATTACATCATAACAAAATAAGAATGTTAATGTAAATTTTAAGTTGTTTTTTAACATCCAGTTCATTAAATTCTTTTAAATAAACGAAAAATTTGCATATTGTTTTTTTTTATCCGATTAATCGATTAATCGAAAAAATAATCGGCCGATTAATCGATTATTAAAATAATCGTTAGTTGCAGCCCTACATTTTACCTTATGATAAGAACCGTCCTAGAGTGTATATAATCAGATGCCAGGAACATCCAATGGATTTCTCCTGCTGTTTGGACCATTCCATTTGACTACTAAGGTGGTATGACCGCTTCAGAAAGTACTGGGTTCACACTAAGCACAACCTACAACTCCCCAACCCCCACCCCCATTTCTGTAAATCATAAGTTTTGATGGAATTTTTCTGGCGCAATCAGTATAGTGCCAAATGGGCTATTTCTGCTGATTACACCACTTCTACTGCTCTTTATACATTAGAGGTGGGCTAGCTGGCCGGCCGTGCCACAAGCTCAGGCCTAACCTGACTTCACACTTTGCTTGCAGATTGCACAAGTTAGATGGCATTCCTTCACACTTGTATAACGGATGTATGTACACAGACATTCATCAGGCTTCTGTGGATTCTAACTGGCCTTTGTGAAACCACTGATCCTATGTGGCAGTCACTCTCCTGTACTGAGGATAGCAGTTCTGTTTCCATTTACCC
This sequence comes from Spea bombifrons, assembly GCF_027358695.1. NCBI lineage: Eukaryota > Metazoa > Chordata > Amphibia > Anura > Pelobatidae > Spea > Spea bombifrons. The sequence goes on along the minus strand of NC_071089.1, from coordinate 20,870,344 downwards.
TGTGTGCAGCTGCACTCTGTTGTCCTCTTCTATTCAGACAGCTTTCTCATCTTACATGCTGTTGCTAAGATCCAGCAAGGATATCAAAAGTCTATTCCGGTTGAGTTTCTTTGATGTGATAGAAACTCCATACCCTTGTTGCTTTTTAATACTTTTCTATTGCTTTAAATGAGTAAGTGGAATGAGTAAGTTTACACTGTTCAGTGGACATTTGCAATTCAGACATATGGAACCTCAAAGGTTTAATTGTTTACTTGTGGAACAAGTCATACATATAGTCAATTTTTAATACAAGAGAATAAAAGAGTAATACCGGTAGTTACATTTGTGTGAGAAAGAAAGTACATCCTTTTTGAATTCTATGGTTTTACATATCAGGACATAATAACAATCATCTGTTCTTAGAAGATCTAAAAATTGGGCAAATACAACCTCAGATGAACAACAACACATGACATATTACACAGTGTCATGATTTATTCAACAAAAATAAAGCCAAAATGGAGAAGCCATATGTGAAAAACACCCTATTGCCTCCATAGGAATTAGGATGTTAAGTAGCAGACAGGTGCTGCTAATCAAATGCCCTTTGTGTGACCACCGCAGATGTTTTAGATTTGCAAAGTTACATCTGAACAAACCGCAAGACTCCTGGAACAATGTCCTTTGGACAGATGAGACCAAATTTGAGATGTTTGGCCATAATGCGAAACCAAACTGTCGAGCACGGTGGTGGATGGGTGATGATTTGGGCTTGTTTTGAAGCCGCAGGACCTGGGAACCTTCCAATCATTGAGTTGACTGTGAATTAGAGGGCTACATTGGGAGACGGGTCCTGCGGGTTCCACGGGACCCGCCAAAAAACTTGCGGGAGCGGGCGGTCAGGCACTGTACCTGCAGCTCCCGGTAATCCCACGCAGTCCCGCAAGGCTGCCTTCTCGCTGTTCCCTTACAGTGTCTCCTATCTTGCTCTGCCCAGGAACAAAACGGAGTCACGTGATGTGACGTCACTTCCTGTGACTCCGCCTTGTTCCTGGGCGGAGCAAGAGAAGAGACGCTGTGAGGGAACAACTGGAGGGCAGCCTTGCAGGACTGCGCGGGAAATCAGGTTAGGAGGCGGGCGTGATTGGCCACAATTGTGGCGGGAGCGGACGGGATTGGCCACAAATGTGGCGGGAGCGGAACACCCACATTGTGGGAGCGGGATTAAAAAAGCAGTCCCGCGCAGGGCTTTAGCGTGAACTGCTCTGTATACCAAAGTATTCTAGAGTCAGATGTGAGGCGTTTGGCTGAAATTGGGCCATGCACCAGGACAATGATCCCAAGCACACCAGCAAATCTATGACAGAATGGCTGAAAAAGAATCAAGTTGTTGCAATGACCCAGACATTGGCTTTACGTTTGTTGAATAAATCATGACACGGTGTAATATGTCGTGTGCTGTTGTTCATCTCAGGTTGTGTTTACCTAATTTTTAGACCTACTAAGACGATGTATGTTTACGTACAGTCATTCTGTTCCTGACACATTTCACAAAGAAAAAAGTACACTTCTTACAGTGAAGCATTGTGAAAACATTTCTTTACTTTGCGATAAAGGAAATGAGACCGTTTACTCGGCTATTAACGTGTACGTATTTGTGGTCTCCAACAAAATAGTACAAATTACAGTTATGTGGAGTATGTATGTATAAATAAATGAATACATAATACTAGTAATAATAAATCACCAGCCCCACATGCCTACTGTGTCCGTGTGTATCGTTTATTCCTGCTCAGTCTTATTTTCTCTTATATTTTTCTCTTATTTTTGGGATAGTTGCCTCAGGTAAACAAAGGAGATTTTTAGTTTATGCAATAAGGGAATGGGTGTAAAAAGTATCTCCACTTAATAATAAACTATCTACATTCCTGTTACACTTTTAATTCCTATTAATCATCTAGAAAAACAAAGCATAACTTTAAACAATCTAGAAGAATAGCCGTATATCAGATATGATTAATAGACGTGTAAGAAATGAATGAGTAGAAAGTGCTATCCTGACCTGGATACCAGAGAAAGGAGTTTTTTTTTTATTTGTTATGTATTATTAATGATGTAAGTAATTTGGGGAATGTTAAAAAAAAAAATAAAAATCATTTTGGGTGGCATTATTAGAAAAAAAAAAAATCTCTTTTATTCTTATATTCTGATTATGAAATTACCATATAAAATGCCACATTTTCAACAATTGGATCATCTATTTATCACAGCTGTTGTAAAGCAACTTGATTAAAGAAAATGAACATTTTCAAATATGTAATTAATAACGTTTGTTATTTTCCGAGAAGCCTTACATACCGCAAAGCTATATTTTTGTCTGCTGGAATAAAAATCTGTAATCTGTTTTCCTTTGCTTCATGTTAATTTAATCTTTTCTAAACATTTATGAAATATACATATATCGCAATTTAAGGAGTAAATAAACAGATTGAGCAGCTGCTGCAAACACATTAAGGGAGACGATTTAAAGGGATATTGTAAGCCAAACAATCGTAATCCTTTTACATTTGCAGGGCAGCTTTCATGCTTTTAACCCTTTGTATATCATATGTTACTGTCTTGAAATAAACTCGTAGAAGTTCTTTTCCTTTGCGACTAAATTGTGGTAAAAATATGTATTCAGAAATTATCGGTTTATAAAGAAAGCGAAACCTGTAGGCCACTAGCTGAAATCCTTCTTAAATCCGGTGGGAGAAGCCATCTTTTCTCCTGTGTTGACAGGCGGCCTTCTAACAGGGGAGTTGTCAAAGCTTTGTATGGAAACACAAAAGTAAAAACTGATAGATTGTTGTTTGAAAAAAAAGCTAATTAGTTTGTGTTTTTATGATAAATGGGGAAACATTACAGGTCTTCTAAGGCTTGATTGCTTGGTACCCTTTAAGCATTTTCTTTTAATAGAACTTCATGATATGTCTTAAGTCTGTCCCCCCTACGTGTCGGCCCCTTTCGCTTTTCTCCCTGGTCAGAAAACCTTGTTTTGATGAGCGTTTGCTCCTGCGAAGCTCTTAATCACTATAGCCCACCGCTAGACCTTGCTGTGTTTGTAGGCTTTTATTCCGTGCTTGTGGTCGAGGAGAAGCATGAGCTCAGAAGAGAGCCTGCGTGGTTCACTTGGTTACTGAATCATAGAGGGCATTTTCTGCCATTATCTTTATTGAATGAGTGCTACGTGAGAGGCCTGAGGCTCTTTGTAATAGTCTTCACACAGCAGCCCCTTTTGTCTGCTATACAGGATCCTGCGGGCCTTTGTTCCGAGTTTATATTGCTCCCAGTAAACAAGACCGCTTTCTTGTTTGTCACTTCATAAAAAAGCAGTAACCAGCAAATTGGTATAAGTGGGATTCAAGGACAAAAGCAAAAGTGCAGGGAGCGGGGACTCTGCCAATAGATCCCCGGCTGTTCTACATCTTCCACGATGCTTAGACAACCATAGGTACACTCGATCTAAGCATCATCGGTGTTGACGGCTCGTTTGCTACTGAGATGTCATTGTACAGCGCTGCTGAATATGTCGCTGTAGAGAAGATGGATAGTAATCCCAACATTGGCAGGCGAAACTTCAGTTCCTTTATTGCGTTGACCTAATGGCTGGAAGGAAAATGTCGGTAGGGTTTGAAGGCTTGAAGTTGTGGGGAGCTGCAAATGAACACACGGGTCAGAACACTTTAAGTGTTCACACTAAAACATTATTTTGCTTTGTGTATAATGTCAGCGCCTGACGTTTATGTACAATTCAGTGCAAACAATCGTTTCCATTTATTTGTTAGAATTTATGTATTCTGTTCTATCTTGATTGTCTTGGTGTGACCAGTCATACAAGAAAAACATTTTCTTCACCCAGAAAAATACAGAATAATTGTTAGGAAAAGTCTCAACCTACTTCACCCGGTTTTTCTCTCTTGTTTTTGTTCCTGGCCCTACCTAATGAAATGCTTTATCATTTTCTGTAAGGACCGGGAATGAACGGAAGCCGACAACGATGTGCTACCGTAATGCATTACACACGCGCGTATACACTTCCGACGTATGTTCAGAATGGTGCATTTGCTGCGACTTTCTGCCTACAGCATTTCATATGAGTGATTTTCATGTGAACAGGTTCATATTTTATATTTCTGTCTGGCTTATTTGAAAACCTTTATCACAGCAGCAGCGGCTAAATTAGGACCATGGCTAATATAATCCAAAGCAATCAGCAAGCCAATTAGGGCTCAGCACTTTAAAGTTTTTTGCTCTTGTATTCTCCTGCATTCCGAATGCTCCTTGGTGTGAATACTTGTTATAAAAGCTTCCTTTTACTTCTCATTACTCGGCGGAAGAAACTAAGCACGAAGAGTTATCGGAGTGTTTGGACTGCGTTGTCCCCGGTTCACAGGTTAAAATGCTCCGCTGCGTTCTTAGCACATACCTGAGACGGCTACTACTAATCCGTTCTGGATTCTCTGGAAACAGAATGTACCGCGTCGGATTGTTTTGTCTGGATGGACCGCAGCGACGTGGGGAGCTTTACTGCAGCGTGCCAAACCATGCTCATGACTGAAATCCTTCAGGTGTGATTACTACGTGTCGGGAGGCTCGATGACTGAACCTCCGGGACTCGTGTAATTATTCCTCTCCGTTATTTATTCCTTTTTGTGAACTTACTGTCCCTCTTTGGTGACAAATGTTTTGTCCTGGTTTTCTAGGAAAATCATTTGCATCTTTAAACATCTTTTGCCATAGATCTGTTATTTTTGACCCATGTATCTCCAAAGTAGTATTGCTTGGTAAGCAAAAATGAAGAATCTATAGGTAGGAAAGGGAATTAAGTTGTGCTAAAAGCTGTGACCACGACGTTGGTTTTCCAGGCCTGTCCTTTTCTTCTTGGTTTTAAACCGTGCTATTAGAATTATTAGTTGGACACCGGTTTGTACGTTGGAGTCTACCTGTCCTCTGTTAGCGGTTTTTAAAATTGAGTAATTTTTGTGGAAAAACTAAATTTCAGTCTACGTGCTGAGGAGCTCATGATGTTACAGTGATAAAGCTCATGTCTAACACATATAATACTTCCTATTAGGCTTCCTAATTCTTGTACCAGGTATAAAGATTTCAGTTAACAGTTAACATGTTGCATGCTGGTAAACTGAGGCAGATACCATCAAATTCCGGGCATTATGTGCATGTACAAATTTAACCTACCTTTTTAGGAAATAGTTACGTATGTGTGTGTAATACGCACCCATAACTCCAGCTTTACATACAAACATGTACATATACTCACACCTGCTTATACAAACTCACTCCATGCAACATATACAAACATATACATACACTCACACCTGCTTATACAAACTCACTCCATGCAACAAACATTTACATTAAGGTCTGGTCTCCTGTTTCCGGCCGTGTGCGAGGATCAGATGCAGGCAGGGTTTAAAGGTTAAACACTTGAAACGGGGGGGGGGGGGGGGGGTAAATTGTGCACATTATACCCGAGATTTTACGCTAATATTTATATAAAGAAATTTAAAACTACAGCATAAAATACAGAATGAGTTTTTTAAATAGTTTCTCTAGTTCCAGTCATGTAATTTTTTGAGACTGAAACACTGTTCATACCAAATGTTGTCAAATCTGCCACTTTCCCCAAGTTCTTTATTTGACAGTTATATGAAATGAAAAAAAACATGTAATGGTGATTGCATGTTCAAATAAACACTTTATTCGTATACCATGGAGAAACAATCTTAATTTGGTACGGCCCAATCCTCGTTGCTATTTTGATTGTCGTTGACTGGTTCAGAGAGCATTTTTAAAGGTTTGGTGAAGAGAAGGCTGATAAGTTACAGATAAGAAATTGATTAGATATACTGGTTCTGCTACACGCTAAATGTTTACCAATTGGCAAACAGAATGCAACGGCATTACATAGTAAATAATAATTCACGTATTATAAAAGCTGCGGTGATAACAGCCCCTCATTAAAGTTATAACCACCATAGCTTGTGTGTGGGTGCCAAGGATAGTCCTTGTAATTTACGCATTGTCTTATGTTTTGTAAAAACATAGAATGTGTCAGCACATAAGAACCGTTTGGCCCATCTCATCTGCCCAATCTCTTCCTTTACTTTGTTGATTCCCTTTAAGTATTTAAATGTTTCTATCATATCCCCCCTGTCCTGTCTTTTTTCCAGGCTATATATATTAAGATCCTTTAACCTGTCCTGGTAAGGTTTATCTTGTAATCCATAAACCATTTTAGTAGCCCTTCTCTGCACTTTCTCCAACATATCTATATTCTCCAGTACTGTACACAATACTCCAAGTGACGTCTCACCAGTGATCTGTACAATGGCATGAGCTCTTCCCTCTTTCTCTTGCTAATACCTCTCCCTATACAACCAAGCATTCTGCTAGCATTACCTGCTGCTCTACTGCATTGTCTGCCTACCTTTAAATCCTCAGAAATAATTACCCCTAAATCCCTTTCCTCACACGTTGAGGTTAGGACAGTACCAAATATTCTATACTCTGTCCTTGAGTTTTTATGCCCCAGGTGCATTACTTTGCATTTATCTACATTAAATGCCAGTTGCCACAGCTCTGACCATTTTTCCCGTTTAGCTAAATCGTTTGCTATTTGGCTTCTTCCTCCAGGAACATCAACCCTGTTGCAAATTTTTGTGTCGTCAGCAAAACAACGTCCCTTACCATCAAGACCATCTGCAGTATCACTAATAAAAATATTGAAAAGAATGGGCCCAAGTACAGATCCCTGAGGTATCCCACTGGTAACAAGACCTTGCTCTGAATATACGCCATTCACTACAACCCTCTGTTGTCTGTCTTCTATGTGGGACAGTGTCAAAGGCCTTCCCGAAATCCAGATACGCAATGCCTACTGCACCACCTTGATCAATTACTTTAGTCACCCAATCAAAAATGTGGTTGTTTCTGATCTTGAAATCCATGTGATTTTAGATGTTCAACAATCCTATGCTTTAACATAGTTTCCATTTCCCCACTACAGATGTAAGACTTGCTGGCCTGCAGTTGCCAGACAGATGGACAAAACATTTGCTAATTTCCAATCTATTGGCACTACTCCCTTCAATAATGATTGGTTAAATAAATCCATTAACAGTTTTCCTTGTACACCACCAAGCTCTTTTAATAATTTGAGGTGTATCCCATGAGACCCCATCGACTTATTGGTCTTTACTTACAAGTTACTTACAACTGAAGTAAAACCTCCGCCTCGATAAACTCACATGTATCAAATGACTCATATCTAACAAACAAATATTAGCTTTGAATAAGTATCAAGTAAAATAACTCCAACTTTTTGATGTTGAAGTTTGATATCGCCTGTCCTGCATTGTTATAACCCAGGTATCTTATAATCGATAAAAAAATTTCATATAATTAAGTGTATTTGCTTATTTGTATACCATCCTTTAAAATCGTAAGTGTGCGCCTCCTGGCTGAGTTTGTTTCCAGGGAATTCTCCGGGTTATGTCCTTTTGGAGAAGGTCACAAGAAACGAGCAGCTGACGGTTCCATGAAAAATCTAAGTTGGCGTCAGGTGGTTCTACTCTGTGGAAACGTTGGTAACTTGCCAGTATGTAATCTCTGTGATAAAGCCCATGGTTGGCCCCATTTCCACTCTACTTCTGGGCACGCATGAAGAAAAAAGTTATTTGTGTTCTTGTGCCATTTCCTCTAAATATAAAACAAAAAAAATCAGTGTCAATGGGGTTGTGGTTTGCCGTTTTTATCTTGTAAACCCTGGTGAGTTTCTTCTGCTGAAAAAAAGCAAAGCAGGCCATCCATACCTGCTATATTTCTTACATTTCATCACACTAACTGTTCGTTTAGTTAGCGAAAGAGTTCCCTTACCACTCGCTGTATGATCCTGATGGTCCGTAGGCTCAGCTGGAGAGTAGTATAAGTGGACTTCATGTACATTAAGGATCGAGAACCCTGTTCCCTGCCCTGGTTATTAAGCTTCTGAGTTTAGTGTTCATAATCTTTCTTTTTCTCTGTAATATTGTCATGAAACTCATGTCATCGGTTTATTGTTTTTCCCTTTACTTTATTCTCCAGATATTTATGAATTTGATAAGAACGCCTATAAGCCACGAATGTAAGGGTTTTTGTTAAGACAAATCAGGCCAGCAAAGCAAACACTGTTAATATTTATTAAGATTACAGATTAGAACCGGTATAATAAAAGTTAGGGTTCACCTACGTAAAATTGTCTTTGATACATGCAGACTGGTAATCTCACTCTCCTGTTTGCGGAAGAAAGCCATTCACCTAAGCAGTGTATGCTGCCATTGAATTATCCGCAGGCGGTGAAGCGTAAACCAGCTCCGGCTGCTTAATACGCACCAGGAATTGCATTTTTACCAGCTATGTAAATCCTCATCCATGCGGTCTGACGAGTGCTGCAGCCAGCAACATCTCACCATCCCCTCTACTCGTTTCATTTCTGAGTTAATCAATGTAAAAACCGGACTTTTAATGTCTGAAATAAGTATTTTTCACTATACGGATTCCTGAAAGGGACCGTTTGGTTGATAGAATAACACTGCCTGAAACCTGCTGCCATGTACCTGCATGGAAAAGGGTCGAAGCCCCGAGCAAGTTTCTTGCGAGAGGAAGATTGAGGCGGACTTGCGTAAAACGTATGCAGACACGTTTATATATAACCAATGAATTTACCATAACCGTGCGGAAACTTCTGTCTGTTTTTGTAACAGAAACCATTTATAACACAAGGGGGGTCTACGCACCAAAGCAGGAGGGTTTAACTCTTTATCTCACTCATCCACTGCGAAGGGCCGACCGCACTGAGCTTCAGGATGGCTGGGCTGGCCCTTTGCGCGATGCAAGCTAAAGGAATTATCAGTCATTCTAGCAAGAGAAGCTCGTTTGGCCGGTACTTCGTAACAAATAGTAATGTCAGGGAGACGGAATCTGCAGCTCTCCTGCAAGCGCTTGCTTTAGTGGAAACCACCCCACAGGGTATTACTTCAAATCTGCAAAATCATTTTAGCAAGTCCATCCTGAGAAATTAAACAATAACAAGCATTAAGATTGCAGACTGGCTCTAAGATGCATTATTTTTGTTATAATAGTGGGATTATAAACGAGTAGAAGTAGTTGGAAATGGGAGGGATTTGCTTGGTTTTCATTGTTTTAGTAAAATATTTTTTTTTCTTTTATAGGCATAATTTGCTTCTTTCACCGAGAACTAACATCATGGAGCCTGAAGTGATCCGAATGTATTCTTCATCTCCTCCTCCTCTTGACAACGTTGCGGATGAAGACGAGGATGATGAATTTGGAGAGTTTGGAGGCTTTTCTGGCGTTGGTAACTCTGGAATAGGCTTTGCCGATTTGGATGCAGTTCATTTTCCTACATCTCGAGAAGACTTTTTGCCATCAAAACACTTTATGCCAATTCATGAATACTCTGATAATGTCCGTAACTTTACTAGCCTTACCTCCATCTCGGACAAAGAGACGGTGTCCGAGATCACTACTTCCAAGAAGGGAACGTGCTTAGTGTTCGATTCAAACTCCAGCAATGAATCGACGCAGAACAATATTGCTGCACTCGACAATAAAGGGAGCTCGGCCGAGAAGGCGAAGAAATCTGATCCGTGTGTGAGCTCGGAGAGCGCTGGCAGTCCAAAACACGGCCAGGCGGTCGACGCTTGTAACGGGGAGCAGAAGCACTATCCGGGGAATCTTACGAATGGGTTTGCAGCAGCCGAAGATTCTGTTAACCCTCAGGGAATAGAAGCTCTGGACAATGTTACAGATTCGAAGGGATTTCAGTCCTCCACCGCACACAGTCCAGATTTAAGCATAGACTTTCCACCTAGTCCCGGAGAGGAGTTTGCGGATTTTTCCCCGCTTTCCAAAGTAGACTCAGTACATTTAAATGATACGGAGCTTAAAGCACACACGGGTTCACATGAAGGGCAGACAAGTATTATGCTGAACAGTACATTGAATAGAGTCAACTGTGACAGCAACTTAAATAACAACAAAGAACTCACAAATGTAGTCTTAGAAAATTTTGATGACTCAAGTGATCTGACTTCTACAAATAACTCTCGAGAAGCTGCTTTAGTAGCAGATGACAGCGTTGCGGGTGATGAAATAGTTAAGCCTAATGTTAAAATCTCCGAAGCTACAACGCAGTTAGCGGATACCCAGAGATGTGGTCTTACAGAGAGGTGTCAGAACGGAGAGGAAACGGTCCAAACCACCGACGACATTCATGGCTTTACACCTGACGGTTCCTTTGAAACCATTCAAAAAACAATTCAAAATTCCAGCAGGGGTGACTTATCCCCCGATGCCACTAGCAAAAATCCTCCACTAACTTTCACGGACCATCGTGAGTCAAATGACCTCAACGTCAAAGAACAGTCACAATTAGACGAAAATGATTTCACTGATGACTTTGGTGATTTTGAGGATGTAAACCATGTTCCTTTCCAAGACGAGTTAGAACAGCCAGAAAACATTTCAAAAGATCGGGAATCTGACTATGAGCATTCTAAATTTGCGTCTCACAACGAATCAGAGACCGTTAATCAATTTGGAGACTTTGATTCTGGGGCAAACACTGGCGACTTGGATGATTTTCCAGAATCGGATGATTTTGCAGACTTCAGCTCCGCTGTTAATAATGATCAGCCTTTGGACTGGAAGGCATTTGATGATGACCAGACAGAAAGTGCCCCATGGTCTGCGTTTGAAAGTGAGAAGACCGACATCTCCTTCCCAGCCAGTGAGTCTTGGCAGTCGTATGGGACAGCGGTGCCTTCTAGTGACCAAGCCATAAACACAGAAAGCGTTCCTTTACCTGAATCCGAATCTACTTTGCTTTCTGATGGAACTACTTCTAGCTCTCAGGTAATGCTGTTTGGGAGGCAAGTGACATCTCTACTACTACCAGCGATATGCAAACTGAAATCACACGTTTAGCTTGGACCGTTTGTTAGATAATACTTTAGTTAGAAAATAGGTACTCTTGGTAGTGTGCCAGAATGACGAGGTATATTTTATTTATCCTCTTGTATTAATAGGATTTGTATACAGACTGCTATTAAAATAAATTGGGTACAGAATTATACATCAATAGTTGCACGCATCTGGCAAATGTTAAGCAAAAAAAAAAAGTTTTAATCTGAGTTTTAACTAAACAGATTAAATCTGAAAATATCTTTTTTCTCTCATGTAGCAATCGTTACTTAGTCGTTTTGAGCGAATTATCCAAGTCTGCTTCCCACCTCCGCCTATTTCGGAAACAGAAGAAATCATATCATCCCTGGATTGTTTGCTACAAACATCTAATCTTGAAGAAAGAACTAAATCCTTGCCTAGTACTCGGTAAGAAACTATTTGTTTGAACACCTTTGTGTTGGAGATGGTGTAGGCAGAGAGATCATTTATGATGAGAATGTGGTGTTGCGGTTCAAATTACAATATTACAAAACGTATTAAGTTATTTACAATAACTCATGCTAAAACATACTGGTACAGGAGAAAAAGAGAGAAAAGGAGAGCTCTTTTTAATCCAGGAGATTATTTAGGTAGCCAGGGAAGGAACTGGCACAGGACAGCCAACAAAGAGCAAGGACTAATAGCAACTAAGAAATTAGTCCGGAAGAGGTGGTCAAGTTGTGGAGAATGGGAGGCCAGTTAGAGAGATTCAATATTCCAGGCGGGAATGGATCAGTATTTAAGCCGTCACTTGTCTGATGAAAGGAATTGAGGGATATTGTACATGTTTAGGTGGCAGGATTTGGTGAGTGGATAGATTTGAGGAGTGAAGGAGAGATCAGGACGTCAAATGTGACGTCAAGGCAACAAACTTGGTCTATTGAGATATATCGTATTAAAGGAGATCATTGCAATAAGTGGCCTTAGATGATGTTTAAATTCAGCGGCTCAGTTATATTAGTATGTATTTAGTGAAATAGTGACTGGGAAGATCTTTGAAACCATTTTGTCGTTTACAGCCCACACAGGGAAGTGCTGGACGTGTGGCCCGAGCTGCAGGATATTCATGATGCTTACGGTCTGAAGCACCAGTGGGGAGGTTCACACAGCAACAAGAAACTCCTCTGCTCGCTGGGGATCGACACAAGGAACATAGTAGGTATTCTGAAAGACAGAAGACTTTGGGTGAATAAAAATTCATGAAATGGAAGAGACGGCGTTCAGACTGAACTCTGGTGCAGAGCTATTGGTGTAGCAACCGATGGAATCATTTGGCTCAGGGCTCTCTATCTGAAAGAGAAGCTTCTATGGTCCTGAAAGCCTATATACCTTTTTTTGTTTTTCAGGTTAAAGAACCACATGGTGTCATAATAAAGGGCTGCTATACTCTTTTTTTTTTTTCCTTCTTGTACTATATTTGTACGCTAAATCTGTTGCGTTGTGAGCATGTTCTACCTATTCTGTAGTATGGATATTCTAGTCTTTTGTAATTGGCTAGGGCCGGGGTAGGCAGCCTTCGGCTCTCCAGATGTTGTGGACTACATTTCCCTTGATGCTTTGCCAGCATTATGACTGTAAGAGCATTATGGGAGATGTAGTCGACAACAACAGGAGAGCTGCAGAAATTACTGGGAGCCAAGAAAGTGAATCGGACAACTTTTATTTTTAATTTTTGCCCCTCCCCAATGAAAAAATGCAGTGTAGTATGTGTAAAATGGACTGTAATACTATAATATACATGCTATTCATTGTAAGGACCGGACTATTCCTTTTAATATTGATATATTTATTTAGATACCTAATATAACTAATATTTACATTAAGTTGCTGAAATGTATGCATCTGCAATGTTTTTTTCATGACACGTAGACAGGCATGTCATGGGGCTCAAACTACTTGGCTCTAAATGGATTTGTGATTCTCCAGTTTAAATACCAGTAGTTCAGCAATAAAAGTAATATGAAGCATATTTTATAATCTGAGAAAAACCTTCGAGGGCATGCTTTTTGGTCTGCTGTATAACTTCAAACCTTACTTGACCTATAACATTGACTTTATGTATAGGATAGCCTTATGAATAAGCCCGTTTGTTGATCTGATCGTATCACTCACTGTTCACTTTGTTGTAGCTTTTTACAGGCAACAAGAAACAACCGGTTATTGTGCCCATGTATGCAGCCGGTCTGGTGAGTTCCATATTATAAATAAAAATGTATCTCGGATAAAACCTGTGTGTCTGTGCGGCATTGTAAAGTGAAAAGAGTTGGAAGGTTAACTAAAAGCTACATCTGCTAAATTACTTTGATTCAGTTCAAGTAATTGGACTAAATCTTCGTTTTTGGAAATCGTGTAATAGTTTGGGATCACTTAGAATTTTCCCTGTTTTTGAAAAAGAAGCACATCTTGACCATTAAAAAACATGAAATGGATCAGAAGTACAGTGTAGGCGTTAATGTTGTAAATGACTATTGTAGCTGATAACGGGATGATTTTGCATGGAATATCTTCATAGGCGTACGGACGCCCTTTGTCACTCCCATCACTCTTCTTCGTAGTGCTCGCTAATCCAAATTTAAGTTTTAAACAGCAGATAAAGCATTGTAGCTGTATTTGCTTTCGAGATAAACCTGTAACTTTGATTTAATCTTGCATATACCCTTTCTTCTGTCAGCCCACAAATAGTTACTGTAATTACTGTACTATAATTCCTCAGGATAATTTTTGGTTATATGATACATTGTCTCCTGCCCTCTTATTCTTTCATCCAGATTAGTACTCGCCACGTCTCAACTAATTGATAAAAAGCATGTAGTTACAGAACACCATTGCATTTCCCCCTTGTATGTGTAAACAGAGGCTATTTAGTATCCCAGAGAACAACTTATACGTGTAGCCTGGTGTACAGTGATGTTTTTGTCCCATAGAGCTTACAAATGTATTTTGATCAGTTGTCATTTAGTGACAACTCATCTGTAAAAGGCCCATTAGATTTAACATGGAAATAAAACCAGCATCCACTGCCTGAGTGAGTTTGAATTTCATGTGGTCTCACCATGAAGCTGGATAGCCTGCCCTAATACCCAACATGTTTATGTGAGTAACTTATAGCTTGGCGCAGAGCACAGTGTCCGGTATGGAATGGCATCATCTGTCTTGTTTATGTCCCCCATGGTTGATGGTGGAGCTGTGGTGGTTTTGATAGGGTTAACGTTTGCGTATATGTATAGAATGCTGAAAGAAGTGGGTCCGCTGTTTAAGTACTTAGTGTGTGTAGGGAGAGCACTTGGCCACAAGAGGGCGTTTGGGGGAAAATGTGCTTTAAGAAATTGCTTTTATCCATGTTACAGATAAAGGGTAAAAATCATATTTACATATTATTGTCACCTTTTCCATCTGTTTATATCTTGGTTTTTTTTGTGAACATTGCACAAGATAACTACATGATCTATTGGCAATGTGCAAATAAAATAAATACATGATTGCTTTCCTTGATTCCTTTTTAGGCATGGCATATAACAGGTGTGTCCAACCAGTGGCCCTCTGGCTGCTGCAGGTCTACATCTCCCATACTCCTCAGCTTGGCTGAAAGAGCATTATGGGAGATGTAGTCCTGCAGCAGCTGGTATAGAATGAATAGGGGAGGTTTACAGTCCTTTACCGGACATAAGTAAAAGCACGTGGGGGAGAAAGAAACTATCTGCTCAAAGAATAATCGCAGAATGTTGTATTAGAGTAGAAGCTTGGATTTCCAGCAGTCACACGCATGGTTCTGCTCTCTGTAAGGGTGTTATATTGGTAAACAGTCTCCTCAATATCCACGCAGGGTATGCTGGAGCCAACCAAGGAACCCCTGAAGCCATTATCTGCTGCAGAAAAGATTGCATCCATTGGACAGTCTTCACCTGTTTCACCAGATGATAACATTTGTTCTTCTGTTCAGTTGCAGGTAAGAATTCTGATCCAGCATTCTAGGTGTTAAGGGCTGACTTAGTACTGTATGATTTTAAAGAACTCCCCTAATTGAATTGTAAATCATGCGTGTTCAGCTCAGGCGTTCTTGCAGCAGAAGCTTGCTGGGGTTGGCCCTATGTAATGCGTAGTAAAGCTGAGACCACAACTGTCCTGCAAACACCTTCCTCATTTAATTAAGCCAATAATGATGCCTTTAGAGCATGGGAAGTCTCTCAATTGTAAAGAAGATACTAGTGTAAACGACTTAAATGATTTCTAACTGGAACTGTCCTCTTTTTGCTGCAGGAATCTCTCCCACCTGTCCAGTTTGACTGGAGTAGCAGCGGCCTTACCAACCCCTTAGATGGTACGTCTCTCCGTAGAGCTTCTAGCACCAGAGCTAGACTTAAGAAAGCTACAGAATTCAAACAAGCCTCTCTGTGCTGATCTTTCCTTTCTTGTGTTCGTCTTCTCTTGGGACGATTCAGGCTTTCTTTCAGCTTCAGCCCCCCCCAACTGTGCCAATTCATTTTAAGCATGAAAAAGCTTTGAAATGTTTTGGCGAATTTAGTTTATTATTACGCAATCGGTATTGTAGTCTAAGTTTTCTGTTCCAAGAATTTGTTATTTATGAATGTTTTTATTTTATTTATGTTCTAAAGAAGAACCAGGTATGTATTTTAGTTTTGTTTTTTTTTTGGTTTCCGTATACTCTATATTTCCATTTCTAGCCGTCACGGATTTGGTGTGTTTTCTTGTGCCGGAATACTTTTACTGGCTGTCTATTTTAAGCAGTGAGAACCTTGTGGTGCGGTTAAACCGTAGCACCGAGCCAGCATGATTGATAATGGCAAGCGATGAATTCCTTGCAGTTTCATTAATGCGGTGGTCGGGTGAATTTGTACATATATATAAAAAAAAAAAAAATAAGCATTTTTTTGTCTTTGCATTAACTGTATTCCATATGAAATTATGGAAGGAAAGCCTGGATATGGGTATATGTATTTTATTGCTGTTGTCTGCTGTCTCGTTACTTCAGCGATCCATATTACGGCTGCCTTTTTACTTAGAACTGTTTGCTTGGTTTTAATCAGTTTTCTTGAATCTAAAGGGGGAACAGTTCAGGTTTGACATCACAAAGATCTTTTTCATTTGAACAAAGCATTGCTGCTTTGTTAGCTGTATTCCCAAATCTCCACTTTGAGAGTCAAGGAGTGAACTATATGATGTATATGCTCTCTCTCTCGCATGGCAGTCGAATGGTTATGCCATTTTATTCCGCTGCTGTTCAGAGTTTCTTCCCTAAAGTATGTGTTCCAGAAACAAATTACTTAGGTATTCAACACAGCTTCCATTCATTCTGAATGCTGCAATCAAATCAAAACCAGTTAGTTCTCCCAAGCGCTTAGTGATTTAGCTCCATGCTGATGTTTCTTACCCGACATCAAAGTAGATCGTCCTAGATGGGCAGGTCCATTGAAACAAACTAAAGTAGAACTCTGACGGCTGAACTTCCATGGCTAGAAGGAGGCAGGCCAGACCCATGGATGACTGCTTTCATATACAAGCAACATATTAATAACCATTTTATATTTGTTATGTCTCTGCTCCTCCATTACGGAACGCTTGTCTAAACTGATAAAACCTTGACTGATTTGAAGTAATATTAATTACAAATTCTGTCTGTGACTCCAAATTACTTTTTGTATAATAAGAGATTATTGCTCTTCTGCACTTATTTTGGTATTTTATATAGGCATGTAACATATATTTGTTGCAGTGTCATAGTCAAAGGATTCCATAATAGGTTTTACATTAAAATGTAGGGCTTTTAGATGAATTGATATAATAGCCTGCACCATAAGAAGAGTCCTGGACACTAAATTTGGCATTTGCGCTGAATTGTTTCCCTTTTATAATGTAGCTTTGTCTGTAATTACTTTAGTAAGTGTGCCAGTCAGCAAGACATACAGTCGCGTATATCTGCTGATCAAATCTGTTGTGTGCTCTTCTGAACTGTATACCATGATTGCACATAAAATGTGATGTTTTCACCATAATAAATAACAATGTAAGATTTTGGTATTTTCTCCATGTGGATGTCTAATAGTAATAACGTGCATGTTTAAGTGTGTCTTACCCCTTTTTACACAAAACCCCCCATTCCTGTGGCCTACCTTCTTTACGACTGAATATCAACATGGTCACTGAATGTCAAGCTAGAGGAGGTTCCACTCTTCTGAACCTTGATTTCTTTGGGCCCGTGGATGACAGTGGCTCAAACAACGCTACGTTTCCAGGTCAGCTGAGTGTCAGTTCTGCAAATTAGACTTCCATTGGTTTGCTTCCAAAGCATGAGCGTTGTGGCTTTCCTATAAACAAGACTCTTGGTTTTTATTGCCCTCTTGACTGTAGTATGTAAAAGTTCCATGACTATTTGTCCTCTACGTGGACTCCAAAATCCATATCCATAATAATTCCGTCTTTTTAAAAATATTAAAAAATAATTAATTTTTTTATATTTTTACGGAGGCTTTTCGTTTTTTTCGTGTTTTTTTTCAGTTCTAAAATCAACTTAGTTTATATATGGTTCATTTATAATTTTTAATAACTGATAAGGAAATATAGAAAAGGCCACGCGAGTGCTATATTGTTATTTTTCATATTTGAACTTTTTATGGCCATGTTTTTATTCATTCTGTTCAAGGCCACTCCAGTCACATATTATTTGCTTTCTTTATTTTGCCTTATTTATCGATAGTTAGGAACGGTAGAAAACCTACCATGTCCTTTTTCAATATATTGGTAAATCATACTTTTTAGAAACGTAAAGACATATATTTATAATGTTGTTATCACTTTATATGAACTTTCCAATTCAAGCATTTCTGGAATTGGGTTTATAACATAAAATATAGGGTATGGTTTACAAAGACCTGGAGCAGTGTTAAAAGCACAGCAGTCAGTAGAAACATGACATGATCCACTTATAGAATGTTAACCCAGGTTTTTGTTATAGTTGCCAAACATTGAATACTGGCAAGCAGTGGTTTTAGAAACTCAATAAAAACATAAATGTTTTTTTCTCCAAAAAAACAGCCCTCTGGAGTTATGGAAGGCAGTGCTGATAAATTTACATGAGCACCACAGTGCACGGATTCTCTCTCTGTCAGAGGTTTCCTATTTATCAACATTTTTTGTCTTTTTATTCTTTTTCTTTTACATTCTTAGTTTTTTAAACATTTTTTAAACATGCCTTTATTTTCTGCCCCTTTAACATACCTATTCATATAGAAAAATGCAGTTTCCACATACTTTGCCATTAAAAGACCAAACCCCCATGCATGTGTTTCCATGGTAACTAACCCCTTTAAACATGTCTTACTTGTTTCTGGGAAAGTCATGTTTAGTTCGAGCTTGCCGAGCCTTTGGTTGCGGGATCTGTCCCTCGTGTAGAAATCATCATACCTGGCAACTTTCAAGCGCTTTGACCACATGAGCTTTACTTTCTGTGGGGACAAAATCTCACAAAGTCTTCTCTTCACAATGTTTCTCAGAGAATAAGTAAACAGGGGAAATATTAGCCTTCTATTGACTTGTCATTGTTCATAGGCCTGTAAATAAATGCTGGGGAATCTGGACATTCCAAAAATCTAAGTTGCTGCTTTATACTTTGTTTGAAAGTTTCCAGGTATGTAGATAATTGGTGGCTTTATGGTAGTGGTGTGGTTTTAGTTTGGTGATGAAATGGTCCATTATAAATAACAATTTGGTGAAGGGTCTTATTTGGACTAGTTTAGTCTGATTTCATTTAGCTGCAGTTGAAACACATTCTCCATGTTCATCGCTCTAAAAAAAAAAGTCTATTTCTTTCAAGATAACGGTGTGTCTGACGATCCACTGTTCCCTGTTGGTAACCGAAGACCTCTGGAACATGGGTTAACCATTGTTCATCAGCTGTTAAATGAAACGTCTTATATTTCTATTTAATGCATGTTGGAATCCATGTTGCATGAACTTGAGTAGGTTTTACTTCATGCAAGTTGGTATGTGTTCAAGAAAAAAAGTTTCCAGCACACATCAGCTGATATAGACTAGAATTGGGAGTACCACTGAGCATGTGCAAGAAGTGTACATACAACTCCGTAGCCAAAGGGAGGACGTAAATGAGACAGGAGCAAAAAAATCTAAATCAAATCGATATTTGGTCCTACCACCCTTTGCCTTAAAACCAATTCTTCTAGGTACACTTGCACACAATTTTTCAACAAACTTGGCAGGCAGGTTGTTCCAAACATCTTGGAGAGCTAATTGCTGTTTTTGAGGCAGCCTCGCTTGATTCATGACAGACAGACTCCATTTTGAAATCAGGGCTCTGAGGGGGCCATACCATCACTTTTGGAACTCCTTGTCCTTTACACTGAAGATAGTTCTAAATTACTCCATTGTCGTGCTGCAGAATAAATTTAGGATCAATCAGATGCCTCCCTGACATATTGCATGATGGATAAGAATCTGCCTGTACTCAGCATTGAGGAAACCATTAATATTTGTCTGCAAGTCTTCCATGAAGACCACTTCTGACCATGATTCTCCAGACTGTAGATGGGTGTACCAGGGTCCCACTGTTTTCTGCCAATGCTGAGCTGATGGCACCAATGGACATCTTCAGATTGTAAAGGGAAGTAAGCATGACGTGTCGTTGGCCGACCACTGCATCTACATTGCCCATTCCTTTCTGCATCTTCAAAAGAGATTTGACATGCCAACTGCAAACTCCTGTCTGCCTTAAAATGTCCTTTGCCCAGAAGAGACCTTGCTGACGCAGTATGACTACGTTGTGTCTGGTTGCTGTGCTCGGTCTTGCCGTGGTGTATGATTTTTATCATTAAATTGTCTTTAGCGACCTCACCTTGGCCGTTCCTCACCCAGTTTCTGTTTAATGATTGTGTTTCAACCTACATATTTAATGGATGATCATTAGCACCTGTTTGGTATAATTGTTGAATCATACGCCTAAATAAATGCCTACAAAATCCTCCACTTCACTGTGCAAGTGTACCTAGAAGAATTGATGTTGCTTTGAAGGTAAAGGGTGGTCACCCCACATACAGTATTTGATTTACATTTTTCTTCTGTTCACTCACTTTGCATTCTGCTACATGATAACATTAATTCTCGAAAGCATTCTCACTTTACATCATTTTTCTACGACTGCCTAAAACATTTGCACAGTACTGTAGTTTGAAGTCCAAGCGCCCAATCCAAGTTACATGCAGATTACCAGCTAATAAGGACCCGGTAGCCAGGAAGGTACCAGCAGTAAAAGGTTACGAGGTGTGACTACTCGCTGCCTGGAATTTTTTAGTCATTCTCTAGTTTACATTAAAGGAGCAATTACACCTACTCTTTAGAATTTTACAGCATTAAACATATTCAGCGTGCAGTTGAATAACCATATCCCTTACAGAAATAATTTATGTAAAATCTTGCACGATTCATTTTTTTTTTCAGGGACGCTTGATTGTCATGTGACACAAGCACAAGTCGTTGCCACGGGAACATAGAAAACCTAAGTGTCTGATTTATGTTTGCACACTGTAGCGTGTGAAGCAATTGATATTTTCTTTAAGTGGAACTTTCCCTTTAATATCACTTTATATCCGCTGAAATTCACCAGTGTCTGGCTGAGCTTCTTCACAACCAGTTGGAGAAACAATTTTGCTGTCTTCATAAGAAATACTAAATTAATAAAAATGTGGTTATCGTTCGTTGTGAGCGTGTTCAGGCCTTTTCTTTAAATATCTGAGTTCACATACATTTTTCTCATTTGATGACAAGCCAGAAGATTTTGAAATAAGTTTTTTTTGTTATTTGATCATATAACTGCGTTATTTGCTTTTAACATTCCTTTCATTAAGTAGTAATATGATCCCAAGTTAATTTGATAAGTAAACTGGTGCATGTAATAGATTTCCATCCTTTTACATGTCTGTCTTTTTAAAGGTAAAGTTTGCTGTGCATATATAATATACTGCCCTACGTGGACTTGTAAGCTTCCAGTTCATGAATTATGCAGTAGCAGTATTAGTGAAATTTACTTAAAACAAACAAAATTCTAGTTGTTTTTGCCCCCGATGGAGCCTGCAGACCATCTGCAGCGAACAGCTTGAGCAATATCATTCATGCGCCTATACAGAGTAACGCTAGGAACGATCCCGGGTCTGTGCTTTTTAACTAGG
Organism: Spea bombifrons; assembly: GCF_027358695.1. Lineage (NCBI taxonomy): Eukaryota > Metazoa > Chordata > Amphibia > Anura > Pelobatidae > Spea > Spea bombifrons. The sequence goes on along the minus strand of NC_071089.1, from coordinate 20,849,102 downwards.
TTATTTTTTTGGGGGGGAGGGGGGTAACTCAGATGTTTAAAGAAGTATTTTATGTGTTGTTGTGCGTTTATGTTAAGACACCACAGCACTACAAACTGCCATCATCTTATAAATTATGACTTTATGCCATAAGGTGTGGACCCCGAGTTGTATGCATTGACAACCTCAAAAGTGGAATGCTCCTCGGCAAGCAACAGAGTGACCGATGCGTTTGCAAGATTAATGTCTACAGCAGAGACCACAAGCACATCTGCAAGGTAAAGGGTGGTTTTATGTGTTGTATGTGTATATATGTACATTAACGTGTGTGTGTGTCATATGTATATGTGTGTGTGTGTGTAAAAGAGATTGTGAGGAATTCTTGTGAGGAAGTGCTGAGCTATATAGGCAGAAGCATCGGTGGATGGCCGCTCCACTTTATATATAAGTCTGATCGGATCTCGTCTAGATTATGGCTTGCCAGGACACAGATATTCAGTACAGGCCAAAGAAGAGCCAGATGATTATAAACATTGTCTTTGTTTCTCATTATTCACAGGAAACCCAGAAGGGATGAGAACCTTAGTGAAGAGGCTTCCAAAGTCATTGCCAGTCTCCCCGAGTTATCTTTCATGCATGCCAAGGTGTTGATGTTTCCAGCCACATTAACGCCTTCAACGAGCTCTCAAGACAAAGTTGACTGATGAAAAAAGGAAAATGTAAAAAAAAAATTAGCCCAAATAAATTGGATGTTTTATATCTGAACTTTTAGAGGTAAAAAGAAAGTGTTCCTGCTTTTAATATGAAATCAGATGATTTGTCAGTAAGTATCACTGAAATGGTGTATACATTGTTAATATATATATTTCAACACTGAATATTTCATTTCTATAAGAATTAAAACAGAAGAATAATTAATTTGTATATAACGCAAAGGGTAACTTTTTTTGATGTGCTGGGGTACGTACACTGGTGGATCCTTTCTTACAAAAAAAATCATCAAAAAAAATGTGAACATGCAAAATCTTCACTGCCTGTATCTGTTCCTATAGCGTTCTTTTCTCCCAGTTGTCCTGAAGTTGACTTTACTGTTACATTTAAGCGTCCTGTGTTTTTATTTTGTGTGTTAATTTAATCAATTTCATTCTTCAATCACAAGGTCAGTTTAACCCTTTCCCTGCCGCAGGAGCGTATTAGCTGATGGAGAAAGGGGTTTACGGTATTGTCCTACCAGAAACCCTTTAATGGGTTCTTTTTGCTGCGTGTAAAACCATAACTTACCGACCAGCCTCCTGCTCAGTTCTTCGTGTTGTTGCCGATTTAAGTTAATTTTAAAGTACGGATGATTAGGGGATTTGATTTTTAGGTTAAGAAGGACCAAAATAATATGAATGTCTTTATAAAGTGTTTTGATTACTGTCCTGATTTAGTTTGTACTCATTGTGTCTGTTGTACCACTATCCTGATTTGCACAGCGTATAGCGGCATTAACCATACGTGGATATGGTTTACCCTATACGCGCATTGAAGACTTTGGGATGTAAATGATTGGGGAAATTCCTATGGAACAAAAGTACTGAAAACTGATCTGTAACAACAAGGTCCATGTGCATGCCCAAATTCTTTTGAAATGTAAGCGTGTAAATTTCTTTTAGCTTACACAGAATAAAATAATTTAAATGACTTGGAAGTTTTTTTTCTTATAAATTTTATGTTGATTGCGATATAAAGACGTTCATATCTCACAGGCCTCATATAATGAATATTAAGGTAGAATTATGGATGGGTCTTTGGTACTGTTCATTCACAAACCTTGCTGCTGAGGTAATGCATGCACACTAAACCCATTGAAGATGCTTTCCAGCAGAGTTACATTATATTATATTATTTTATTTAAAAAGAAGCAGAAGAGTGAATGCTAGCAAGAACTTGAAAATGCATAGTATACAACATTCACGGTAACACATGTTAAGACATACTGGTATACACGAAAATGGGGCACGGCTCTTGCAGGCTTCCAATCTGTTAGTTGAAGGAGAACGGGACAGGAGGTGAGGGATTGGTTACATGAGGATGATTTGATTGTAGTGAGGTCATGTGCAATTCCAGAGAATAGGTAAAGTCATGATATGCGAGTGGGAAGAAGTGATAATGGTAGAAGAGGGCAGTTGGGAAGAGTTTAGAGATGACCGATGTGGTTTGATAGAGGTGTTAAGAATGGATCGGAGTGGTGAAAGACGGGGAAGGGAAAGCTTCTTAGCAGGTGGTGGCAGTAATCCAGAAGAATATATTTTTTTTTTTTTGCAGTCTCTTGTGTGAGGTAAGCGAGTTTGGCATTTGTAGGTTAATGCTAGGACTGTTTGGAGGCCAGGATGAGAAGGCAAACAGAACCCTGGCCTCTGTTGTATAATATGAACAACTTTTTTTATAGAGACCTAGCTCTCAGGTGCATTGCTTTGTGCACTATGTGAATGTCGGCAAGAAATCTGACGACACCAGTTCAATGAGTTGAGTAAGCAAGAGCTTCTTTATTCAAGTGCGCACAGGGGAGAGTCCAGTTCGCAGACTTCTCTCCCCCTCCTTAATTTTCTAACAATATATAGGCAAAGAAGCGCAAACAGTTATTAGCATATTGTCTAGCCATCTGTTGGTATATTTACTTTGATTTGCTGACACACACGGTTTAAAGAGGTGAAGAAAAAATAGCCCCCCCCCAGACATGTGAAATCTTTACTTACAGAAGGTCATGAGAGGGACAACTTGTCCTTTGTCGTGGGGGACTCTGATTCTTTTGCAACAAGGCACTTAGAGCAAAGAAAACACACGAAAACATACCATATGTACACATTCTTCCGAGACACAAACAAGACATAAGTAAACTAAGAAATTAGGTAGACAGGTGATTGTAGTGTTATCTTATCTGCTATCAGCAGAATAAGCAATGAGGTAAAGATCATTGTGCTGACATCCAGAATCAGCAAAATTCAACTTCCACAGTCCCCCCTTTTTATTCTTACGGACTCACTGTAAGAATCAATTTCTTCAGAGTCCAGTGGAGTTATAAGTTGGCCAATTCCATGAGCCTTGCTCCTTCTCATATTGATCTTCAAACATGTCACGGTGCATAGTCTCTAGGGGAAACGCATCAAGTGGGAAGTCATCATCATATTTCTCCTCCTGTATCTGTGGCATTGCTCTTGTTGGTCCGAGACACTTTTGAATTAGTGTTTTGCAACAAACAACAATTACATAGATACATACAAAAGTCACAAGCAACACAAACATACCAGACATCAGCTTTGCTCCAAGTGAATCAAATAGTCCGCCCAGACCAAAAGGATCCCAAGTAGTCTCCCTAGATCTAAGTCTTTCCTGAAGTTCGCTCACCTTTTCCATATCATGTTCTATGGATACACTATTGTCTGCAATGTAAACACAACATTTATCTTTTAGAAGCGCACAAACCCCTCCCTTTGAAGCTAATATATAATCTAATGCCATTCTATTCTGCAAGGCAAGCATTCTTATTTGTCTTTGTTCATCATTTAGTTTCCTTATCGCAGCAGTAGTATGATTAAGCATATCATCAAGTACATCAGCTAAAGCATTAACTTTATTATATAATAGACCCACACCCACCATAGGGAATAAGGATCCCCAAAATTGTTCTTCCCAAAGTCCTGACTTAATGTGCGTCTTGGATACAGAGGAAACATCCCGATAATTTCTAACTCTACCTGCCGGTAAAGTATTATGCATTGTAACTGCGGGTACTATTCTTCCTAATAAACAACATCCTACCCAACCTAATGGCAATACTCTATAGGCCCATTTTCCACACAACCAATAAATCCCTACTTGCAGATTGTTTCCAAATGTTTGTAATGAGATGTGAGTTTTCTCATTAGATACCATCAGATTAGCAGTATAGGCATAAACTGCAAGAAATTGTGCGGCGACCCAATCACTGGTATTTCCGTACTCTACTGATTCCCAGATGTTATATCCTGTCATATTTAACAATCTGGATAGGCAACCTACTTCTTTACGGGGAGCACCTCTAGACTCATTCCGCCTCATCCATAGGGTCCCACCCGCTGGTCCTACATCCATTAATGGTATTCTCTCAGAACTAATAGGGGCACTAGTTCTACTTGTGCGGATAGTGTAGCTCCTATTACAATTTATTCCAAAATCATCTCCTGTAAAAGGTATTCCTATCCAAGGGCTCTGCTGAGTATGCGGAATATATCCACAAACCCAACAAGGCTCCGAAACATTAGAAGCATTATACACCTTTCTCAACATTTCTACAAAGGTATTATCTTTTTCCCAAGGAGAAGCGTGCAGATCACGTTTAATTCGTGAATGTATCTTATTCTCTGCCATATTTTTAGTAGGTTCTGATCTGAACACCTGAAAAGGACTGCAAAGAAAAAAGAAACAAATAACAAATACACTTAGTATAAAAAAGGTAACATAATATATTCAAACATTTTTGCACCTCCTGATGACCTCATTCTTCGTATCTTCACGAGGGGCTCTTGCCAATCTCGTCTTATGTTGGTTAACCAGCTGGGATTATTGTGCCCGATGGAATGGTTAATTTAGGAGCGTGGATTGGGTTTTGGCACCAATTTAAGATGAGTGCAATGAATCCATGGTGTAATTTCAGCTACCTTTACTTGGTATGGACCTTTCCACCTGGGCTGAAGAGTCTTTTCCCGTTGGAAATGCTTTACCAGCACGTAATCACCTGGTTGGATGTGATGAATTGGTTTTTCGTCCTCGGTGTTCGTGCGCACAGCAGCAACCTGGGATTTAAATTGCTCAAGAGATTTTATTAGTTTTTTACAATACACTTCTATTGTGTCATCAGTTAGAGCATGATCATGTTTTAGTAACTCTAGAGTATTAGCAGCTATCATGGGTCGACCCATTATGAGTTCATGAGGAGAACATTTAATAGCTGAGTGTCGGGCATTTCTTATCGACATTAAGGCTATAGGTAATGCATCTGGCCATTTTAAACCTGTCTCGGCACATATCTTGCTAATCTTATTCTTTAAGGTGCCGTTAGCGCGTTCTACTTTTCCTGCGCTTTGTGGATGGTAGGGACAATGTAAATGGTACACAATTCCTAGCCTATGTGCTATCTCCTGCTATGTGCTATCCCAGCAGTAAAATGAGTTCCTTGATCAGAGTAGATATGCTGAGGAATTCCATACCTAGGAATGAACTCTTGTAACAACTTTTTAGCAACTGTTAGAGCGTCCGCATGTTGGCAAGGATAGGCTTCTATCCAGCGGGAATATGTACACACCACCACTAGTACATATTGATAATGTAGAGATCTAGGCATTTCAATGAAATCAATTTGCAAATTTTGGAAGGGTCCTCGAGAACAGTGAGATTCTGATGTAACTACAGCATACCCAGTACAATGCCTGCCATTAATATCCATAAATGAGGAACCATCTACAAAGTATTCGATATCAGGGTCAGTTAAAGGTCGCTCATACAATCGGTTGCAAGTAGTTTGTAATTGTTCTGTCAAAATCACACAATCATGATCTGGCAAAAGAGTGGCAGGGTTTAACACTGTGCACCGGTGGACGGTGGCATTGGGTGTACCCTGCAAAACAATCTCGTATTTAGTCAGCCTACTATTAGTAAATTATGTCGATTGATGGGTTAACAATGCACTCACTGCATGAGGAACCATCACTTTCAATTCCTGTCCCTGAACTATGGCCTGTGCTGATTCCACTAAGGCAGCAGCCGCCACCACAGCCTGCAAACAAGGGGTTAATCCGGCTGCCACAGAATCAAGTGGAGTGCTGTAGTAGGCAAGGGGTCTCTGTCTCTCTCCGTGGCTCTGGTTTAGTACTCCAGAGGCATTACCCTGTATTTCATGACAAAACAAAGTAAATGGCATATCATAGTTAGGGAGCCCAAGAGCAGGAACACTACACAAAGCCTCTTTTAACTGAAAGGGTAAATCAATTCAGCATCAACAGTATTAGGTTCAATACAGCCAGCATCGGCAAATTGTTATCAGTTTGTCTAGCAGATCTACAATTTCTAGCCAAATGCCCTGGCTTGTTAAAATTAAAACAAATAACATTCTTTCTAATTTCCTTTCTAGAGGAAGATTGTCCGTTTATCTCCCACTACATCAGACAGAGAGTTCTGTGAATAGAACTGTCTCTGACTTTCTATCAACATTCTCTGTTCTCTCTAACTTTCTCTTGACGTTCCTTATTCACTTCCATTTGCTTTTCAAAATGTTTAGCAGCTGCTATCATTTCAGAAAGCGGCTTCTCTTCCCATCCTAAAACATTATTAGCGACACCCTTATGGAAGTCTGGTAACAACCCTTTTACAAAACAAGATACAAACAAGAGGTCTTGCATTCTCCTCTGGATCTGTCACACTACTGTGTCCTATTACAACTTTCGCTACTCTATCAGCAAATTCACTTACTGATTCATTCTTTCCTGGCATTGTAGAGTTAATCTTTCTCCAGTCAGGTCACTGTAGCCATGCAGTCCCACAAGCTTGTATTATACAATCTATTGTCTGCTGTCTCTCAGTACTCTATCTCTTAGTAAACAGTTCATTTGCTCAAGGTGTTACATCAGGAATTCTGTTATAAGCTTCAATTAACTGTTTTCTCTCTGCGTCAGTCATAACCAAATCAAACAATTGCATAAAATCCTTTTCACTGGATCATAAGGAATAGACACACTATGTAATTCTTTACAAAACTGACCAACAATTTCAGGTCTGGGGAATCGATCTTTCAACAGCAATAATTCCCTTGGTGTCCATGGATGATGGACAGATAGAGGTACACCTCTCTCATCTCTAGCCCCCCCCCCAGTCTCTCTCATGGGCATAGCATGCACAAATGTCTTTTCCTCAGCATCAGAATCTGAATGAGGATCTAAATTGGGCTTTCTGGATCTAGTTCTACATGATGGTCCTGTGGGCTGAATGTTGGACCTTGATATTCTAGGAGGATCAGGTTGCCTTTCTTGGTCTAGGGGTGAAATATGAGCTGGTGGTACAAATGGGACAAGCTCCAAAGAAAGTGGCGACTCTGATTCTGGACCTGCAGGGTGTTGATTAGAACCAGGCATATTAGGGTCTGCTGGTTGAGGTCCATTATATGGGGGTGGGTCAAATAATTCTTGAGTCCATAGATCAGATGGATCTAAGGATGGATATAGCGAATTATGGACCTTAGGTGGTCCTGGGGTTACAGACACCTCCTGTGCTTTCTTAGAAGTCTCAACAGGTTAAGGTGTTTGAGCACCCTTTTGATTCTTAAAGTTACCTGCCGGGCGGCAAGGATATTGGGAATTGGCAGAACAGGTGGGGTCTAGTAACTTCTGCTGTTTCTGTATTTTAACGTTGTCCCACCCTTCTTAAAACCATTTCAAGAAAATCATTCTCTCATTCCTTTTCACATCACACATATTCAAACATTCTTTCAAATTATCTAGTATTTCTACATTCAAACTACCGCCAGCTGGCCAAACATAACAGCTTTCATTATCCTCTTCAGATATTCGCTTCCAATGAGACATATATTTTCCTGCCTCTTTTCCATGTTTCCTTATCATATATTCTAAGGGCGTCCCCTTAGGCACATTTTTTGACAACAAACTCCCCATCTCCTCCGCTACAATAATCCGTGACTATGTACTTCAAAATATTTACACTAGTTCTCACCACTAGGTACTTTACAATAGCCAGTGATTATGTACTCAAATAATTACACTAGTCTCTCACAACTAGGTACTTTACAATGGTCCCTGACCATGTAGTAAACAATAATTACACTAGTCTCTCACAACTAGGTACTTTACAATGGTCCCTGACCATGTAGTAAACGATAATTACACTAGTCTCTCACAACTAGGTACTTTACAATGGTCCCTGACCATGTAGTAAACGATAATTACACTAGTCTTTCACAACTAGGTACTTTACAATGGTCCCTGACCATGTAGTAAACGATAATTACACTAGTCTCTCACAACTAGGTACTTTACAATGGTCCCTGACCATGTAGAAAACAATAATTACACTAGTCTCTCACAACTAGGTACTTTACAATGGTCCCTGACCATGTAGAAAACAATAATTACACTAGTCTCTCACAACTAGGTACTTTACAATGGTCCCTGACCATGTAGTAAACGATAATTACACTAGTCTCTCACAACTAGGTACTTTACAATGGTCCCTGACCATGTAGAAAACAATAATTACACTAGTCTCTCACAACTAGGTACTTTACAATGGTCCCTGACCATGTAGAAAACAATAATTACACTAGTCTCTCACAACTAGGTACTTTACAATGGTCCCTGACCATGTAGAAAACAATAATTACACTAGTCTCTCACAACTAGGTACTTTACAATGGTCCCTGACCATGTAGAAAACAATAATTACAATTAAACAATTCAAGATCTTATAGGTCTTACTTACTCAACTCTGGATCCCGTCACCCGGATGGAATACCGAGGACGACCTTACCCTCATCCACCCAATAATTAAACTATAGGCATTTCAAAAGGTGCCTTACCTCTTTTTGATGGCCAAGGATTAGGTGGATCAAGGTTTAGTCCGTTCCTTCGGTTACCGCTTCCGAGACTGTTGGGATCCCGGACGAGCCCCCAAGTGTGAATGTCGGCAAGAAATCTGACGACACCAGTTCAATGAGTTGAGTAAGCAAGAGCTTCTTTATTCAAGTGCGCACAGGGGAGAGTCCAGTTCGCAGACTTCTCTCCCCCTCCTTAATTTTCTAACAATATATAGGCAAAGAAGCGCAAACAGTTATTAGCATATTGTCTAGCCATCTGTTGGTATATTTACTTTGATTTGCTGACACACACGGTTTAAAGAGGTGAAGAAAAAATAGCCCCCCCCCAGACATGTGAAATCTTTACTTACAGAAGGTCATGAGAGGGACAACTTGTCCTTTGTCGTGGGGGACTCTGATTCTTTTGCAACAAGGCACTTAGAGCAAAGAAAACACACGAAAACATACCATATGTACACATTCTTCCGAGACACAAACAAGACATAAGTAAACTAAGAAATTAGGTAGACAGGTGATTGTAGTGTTATCTTATCTGCTATCAGCAGAATAAGCAATGAGGTAAAGATCATTGTGCTGACATCCAGAATCAGCAAAATTCAACTTCCACAACTATATAAGGTATTTTTAAGTTAAAACATGCATTCAAATTATTTGGGTGTAAATAATTTTGTTGACTGTTCCCCGTTGTACCAAAGATTCTGGATGAATATTTTCACCGCTTTCCTTAAGCGATATGAAATTACACATTTGGCCACCAGGTGGCGCTGTTGGTCTTGCTGGGATTTCCAAACAAAATGAACTGTTAAAGTTTTTAGTATTTAACCCCTTAACGACAATTGCCGGTCCTGGCACGGCACGGAAAAGCATGTGCTTTACGACAATTGACGTGCCAGGACCGGCACGTCTTTAAACGGGTGCAGAAAGCGATCTACTATCGCTTTCTGCACCCAAAAAGCGTTGCTGAATGCCTCGACCTCGAGACATTCAGCAACGCCGCGATCGGCACGAAGGGGCCATCTCTGGCCCCTCCACGGGGCGTCAACATCCGCCATACTTTGTATGGCGGCGGACGCCCGTTTTAAAAGCGTTTAGGAGGCGATCGACGATCGCCTCCTAAACTTAAATGGTGTCGCTGGAATGCCTCGATCAGGAGGCATCCAGCGACACCAAACACTAACCTTTTGATGGGCTGTGACCGCTCCGGAGAGCGGTCACAGCCGCAGCTACCGGCAATCTTCGCCATCAAGGAAGATGGCCGCCGTCCTGTAACAGGAACCAACAAATTTTAAAATTTAGCTAGATGGTCCAGACCATCTAGAGAACTTTGGCTCCACTTGCAGGTTGAATACAGGTACTGCATTCACCATGCAAGTCAATGGAGCCCAGCTTTCTAATCACAGTGTGATTAGTAAAAATAAATTAAAAAATAAAATAAAATTAATAATAATTAGAAAAAAATAGTAAAAAAACAGTAAAATGTAAAAATCATTTCCCACTGATGTCACTATCAGGGGAACCTCCAAGTTGAAAAAAAATGTTAAATTTTTTTTAAAAAAAAATAATAAAAAAAAATATATATATATAAAAAATATATTTTTGTGAGCAAGTCCTAAAGTTAGCATATTAGCTTAAAACAATTCTCGCATGGAAAGAGTTAAAATACTGGCATATTAAATGCCCGTGGGGTGTCTACTTTTAAAAAATGTATGATTTGATGGGGTAAATTGAATGGGCCAGGTTCAACAACGTCCCAATTAACACGGGGGGAAGGATGGCCACACATCTAATTTCCAATTAGAAAAATGCACACGTACCAAATGTGGCCTTTTAGTTCCCCCAAAAAATGACACACCCATGCATGTGGGGTATCACTGCACTCAGGAGATGTTGCTGAACACATTATGGGGTGTCGTGTGACAGCGGCATATACCAGGAGCTGTAAATTCATACATAAAGTAGGTGTGTGGGGGAAAAATACACACACAAAAATATTACTGCAAACTTTGAAAAAATGCTGGTGGTAATACAAAGAGTTAAAATACCAGCATTTAAAATACCCTGTGGTGTCTAGTTTTGAAAAATATATGGTTTTGTTGGGCACACTGAAATGGCCTGGCTCAAAGATGTACCAAATAGGGCATGGGCAGTGGATCCAAATGCCAAAGTTCAACATTGAAAAAAGCGCGTGCCCCAAATGTGGCCCTTTTGCCCCAAAACAGCCAGGCAAAATCATTCATGTGGGGTATCGCTGTGCTCAGGAGATGTTGCTGAACACATATTGGGGTGTTTTGTGATAGTGACATATACGAGAACATTTTAATTCATACCTGAATTAAAATGTGTGTGGAAAACCAAATGCAAAAAAATTACTACCACAAAGTTTGACAAAGACTGGTGGTAGATATGGTGCATGGAAAGAGTTAAAATACTAGCATTTGAAATACCCTGGGGTGTCTAGTTTTCAAAAATATATGGGTTTATTGGGCACACTGAAATGGCCCGGCTCAAAGATGTACCAAATAGGCCATGGGCAGTGGATCCCCAAATGCCAAAGTTCAACATTGAAAAATGCGCATGCCCCAAATGTGGCCCTTTTGCCCCCAAACAGCCAGGCAAAATCATTCATGTGGGGTATCGCTGTGCTCAGGAGATGTTGCTGAACACATATTGGGGTGTTTTGTGATAGTGACATATACGAGAACATTTTAATTCATACCTGAAGTAAAATGTGTATGACAAAACAAATGCAAAAATTGACTACCATAAAGTTTGACAAAGACTGGTGGTAGATATGGTGCATGGAAAGAGTTAAAATACTAGCATTTGGAATACCCTGGGCTGTCTAGTTTTCAAAAATATATGACTTGATGGGGTAAATTGCATTGGCCGGGTTCAAAGATACCCGAAATGGCACAAGGGGGGAAGAATTACCAGATTTGGAAAAAATGGCTTTGAAATAGCAAAACGCTACCTGTACTTATTGCCCCATAATGGGTAGAAAAAAGCAAAAAAACATAAAAACATTGGGTATTTCTAAACTCAGGACAAATAGTAGAATCTATTTAGCAGGTTTTTTCATTACCTTTTATAGATGAGTAAAAGATTTTTCAACTAAAAGTTAGAAACAGTCATTTTTTTCTAAATTTTTCACCATATTTTATAATTTTTTTAATAGTAAATAATATGATACAATCAAAACAAGAAAATTACAGCTAAACACAAGCAGCGCAGAAATGTTAAAAAGGCCATTGTCACAAAGGGTACAAAAAGTAAAATCAGCCTTTGTCTCGAAGGGGTTAAAGTCGCTTTTGATAAGGTGCACCCCATATTTGTGGGTCACTGTTTGTTTTTAGTCAAGTGAATAGTCAGTTTAGTGAATAACACCCAAATGGAATACATACTCTGTGGAGTGAACATTTCATGGAATCCAACAGCTTGGCGGTATTACTAAACTCCTGTTATCTGACGGACGAAAAAAAATTCCCTGATGTAAAGCGTGTCGTTAGCGATGCCGGTACTGAGAGGTCACAGGTAGAAATCCCTGCTCTGCAGCACACGCCACACACAGGATGGGTTGTGTGAGTTGGGTTTCTATAAAATATGGAATCTCTGTGAACAGAGAAAAATACAGTACAACTTTTATAAGTTTAGTCAACTTCATCCTTTTGTGTTAATCCTTTCCAACATACGTAGAGGTGCACGTAGGTCGGTGGGTACATGAGATCCCGGCACCTGATAATTAAAGTGATGTACATGTGTATGGTATTAGCGTGTGTTGGTGTTTGGTGTTGCATGTTAGTAAATGTTAGTGGCAAAGAAGGAAGAAATAATGCGCACAGGCACCACTAACCCTATGCTCACCCTTACATGTCCCCTGTTGCACACCCAAGCCACAGTCTGTCAAGTAAGGTCTTATCGGGATGATCTGGAAATTACTGAGGCAGCACCAGCTGGGGGTTCCTGAACCCCTCACGTTATCTGCTGTTCAAGGAAGACCTTTAAATTATATCTGACCTTTTTTTTTTATAATGTGAGAATATATTTGTCCTATGTGAATTGGGAGTCTCATTATTTCTTGTTTGTTAACATCTGTTCAATTAGAAAAATCTCTTGGGTTTCAACAATTGTTACATTAAGCATATGAAAAAAAATCCTCTATCGCTGGGATAAATTGTGTCGCAAGTTCGGTCACAGATATCTAACTGGTTACATACTGTTATTATAGTAACCTGAAATATCCTATATGTTTTCCCAGACAGGTGTTTTGTTATTTTTGTTAAAGACTCGCGTGAACCACAGTTTGAGAAACTGTACTAAAAGGCCACCATCCATAAACCAATAGTAGAGTGGAAATTAACCATTTGTAATCCACAAATTGGAAAGCAAAGTATTTACGATGTAACAAAGGCATTGGAAAAATACCAAAATGCATATGAAGTGTATAAACATGTGTAGTTGACACTGCTTTAGTCCTTAGTTTTGCTGCAGATATGAATGTGATTATTGGCATTACATGCTATTTGTTCTCTGGCCTCACATAAAGGAATATTGAGATTTAAGGCAAATAAATCAATAGATTACAATTGAAACCTTTGGCAAAAATGGAAAACATTCATATGATTGGATACATAACCTAGGATTACCATCTTCCGGCTATTTTAGGAAAACAGGCTTTGGACATTTTTCTACAGCGGGTGCAGGCATGTAACAATATATGTATGTGTATATATATATATATATATATATATATAAAATCTCAGAGGTGTACACATTATATACCTAAAAACCAAGCACCTCCAGTCTTCCCATGACATGCTGCGTGTTTCTATTAAAAAAAAAAACATTCTGCGTGGCATAAGCTCTGTCCCTTTCAGTGAACCTTTGCAGGTTCAGTCCTAAACCTAGAAAAATTCTCTAGAAACTTCAGTTTTCTTTGCTAATCACCAAAAAAGGGCATACCAGCCCCAAAGGAAGAAAATGTAGGAACCATTAGGAGGTTTACCCACTAAATATATTCATGAAAAGATGAGATCTTGTAACTTGGAGAACTGTGGAGCTTTAAAAAACCCCATGGGCTACAGATAGCTGTGAATCCTAGTCTGGGGCTAACATTGGATACTTCAATGATATCTAACGGTGACTATTTGGGTAACGTTTGCTAACAGATATTAGGAATTATAGCTTCATTTGCGCTTCTATTACATCTCAAATTCTTGTTTTTTACAATATAAATCCAGATTCTGTGGGACATACAGCAATGGCAGACTGGCAAACATGAAATCAATCTAGATGGAGAAAAAACACTGACCAAAAGATCTTGGAAAAAAGAACAGATGTGCCCTGCAGAACTCCAGGTCCAGTAATGGTTATGTACTGACTTCCTTACATACTTACACAAAGCTCACCAAAGTACCTATAAACCGTATATATATATTTTGAGTAATATATATATATATATATAGATAGAAATATAGATATATACAGTGGCAGAACTGCAGGGGTCGCGACTGCGACCGGGCCCTGGAGTTCTGCCACTCAGGGGGGCCCAAGCAGGGATTGGCTTGCCATGTTAAGTTTTAAAAAAAGAAAGTATTAAAGTAGCGCCGGCCGGCCGCTTCAGCACCCAGCAGCCGTGTGCAATGGCCGCCTAGTGATGGGAGCAGCGTGAGGGGTGAAAGCTCCGCCCCCTCGCACGGACCTTTCACCCCTCACGCTGCTCCAATCACTATGCGGCCATCAGATTGCTGGAAATCTAATCTAAACGGCCGATGCGTGCTGATGCCGCCGGCCGGAGCCACTTTAATACTTTATTTATTTCTAATATGGCAAGCCGATCCGGCACATTAAATAAATAAAAAAAGAATTAAAGTAGCTCCGGCCGGCGGCATCAGCACCCAGCGGCCGTTTAGATTTACATTTCCAGCAATCTAATGGCCGCCTAGTGATGATGAGACTGAGAGCAGGGTGAGGGGTGAAAGCTCCGCCCCCTCGCATTCAGACTGCTGGAGCACCGGATGTCATGTCAGTGACATCCTGTCAGGATAGAGAAGAGAACAGTGTGCAGCGACCAGAGGGCGGAGGACAAGATGAAAAAAAGCTCCAAAGTGGAAGAAGTAGAAGGTCAGTAAACTAATTTGTTGTTTGAACAAACTGTATAATATTTTTTAAAAACAAAAACAATCAGTATGTGTGTGTATGTAAGTGTGTCCGTGGGGGACAAACAACATAATGCTTTTTTAAATTATTATTTTTAAATGATAATGTCTCCAGAAATTCCTTTTAACCCCCTTATATACCAGAGTGGCGTATAGGGGTATAAGGCATTTCTGGAGGCAGAGCGGCATATAGGGGGTTAAAAGGCATATCAGGGGGCAGAGTGGGAAGCCTGGGGCAGATGTGCATAACTGGGGGGGGCAGGTTGGCAAATAAAAGGAAATAAAAACAAAAATGTAGCCTGAGAAGGGGGGGAGGGGGTAGATGGGGCCCTGGGGCGTCTAGTTACGCCCCTGGATATATAGATGTATATAATGTAAATGGGTTTAGCCGTATTAGTCCAGTAATTGTATTGCAGAGTATGCGGTGATACCTTTTTTCTTATTGGACTGACATAATATTGTAACCTCTGTCATGTTGATCAGTATTGCTTCAGACCTGAAGAGAAGATAACTCTCGAAAGCTTGTCTTTTAAATATTGTTAGTCCAATAAAAAAGGTATCACCGCATACTCTGCAATACTCTGATTTTTTTTTAACATTATATATATATATGAATGTAAGCCCAGGCTTATATTATGCAAACATGAACAATGAGAAGATCGAATTAGCGTAATATGTTAGTGCTGGTCATTGAAATGGGGAAATGGGATATATGAGCAGCAGGGGCAGCGTGGTTCGGACACCAGTGCATGTGTGATGCCACTCGTAGCTCTGCCCCATGCTCGGCCCACCTTACATAAGTGAAATTGTGGTGTTGCCTCCCATTTATCTGCATGTGCAGTGCCCATTTTACCTCCTTTATGACCAAGGATGTTCTACACCTGCAAACCAAAAAATAGCCCTTTCTGGGTGCATTTTTGTAAAATTTTGTAAAACCGAGGAGGCACCACCAACGAAACAAATGAGACAGAAGAATTTTTGTTTGAAATTTGGTGTTTCTTCACTCTTTCCCAACCTTCACCGACAACCGTTTCTGTGTCTCCTCTGCTTCTTCTCCACCTGCATTCTTCTTTACTCTTTAGAGTACTTCTGTAATAGCCTCAGCGTACACCATGGGGACAACCTCTCCCCCATCGGTCTTTCTTTTAAATAAGCTGCTTAACCTTCCTACCTGTTGGGATCATCCAAATTCATACCCTTAAACATATTTATATGCCTATATTGGGGAAAATATATTCATGATTCTTGCCCAGCAGTGGAAAAGTTTCCTGCTCTATCACCTTATATTAGAGCTTTGATGGATTTGGACGATGACGCGGGGTCCGACGCCGCCGCCGCCGCGGGGTCCGCTGCCGTCCCCTCTGGACCTAGATTAAAACATCGTTTTTTTGTTGTTGTTTTTTTAACTTTATTTAAAATCCTCCATGTTAAATAAAGTTTTTTTTTTTTTAACTTTATTTAACATGGAGGATGTTAAATAAAGTTAAAACAAACAAAAAAAACCCCAATGTTTACATTTATGATCTGGGCAGGGATCTCAACATGAGATGATGGCAGGACTCCTCAAGGTAAGTTAGGATAAGGAGAAGTAGGGAGAGGGGGGGGTAGTTTGAAGGGGCAGAGGGGGGGTAGTTTGAAGGGGCAGAGGGGGGGTAGTTTGAAGGGGCAGAGGGGGGGTAGTTTCTCAAAGAACATAGTTGTTCGGATTGAGATGAAATCATTAATACAGCGCTGTGACATCCCCGGCGCGGGTGCTGGCAGAAGGAAGGGTTTCAGACTGATGTCACCGACGCATACGGTAACGGCGGCGCGTGCGACGAGTAGTCCTGAAGGCTTCTTGTTGGGCGAGTAGTCCTGAAGGCTTCTTGTTGGGCGCTGCTCTGTGCTGCCTGAATGGGAAACACGACATCCCTGGCGAGGGTCCATAGGCCAAGGTTTGTAACGTAACAATAATAGATGAGAGAGCGGCTAAGGATTATCCCCGGCCACAGATCGCTCCCACCGTCTCGCAAACATGAATACAGCGGATGAAATGGTTATATGTAATGTAAAAGCAATGTGACCCAGCCGCCGCGGATAATCCAGGATGGAGCAAACTCGCTTTACAGCGTGCAGATCAAGGCCACGTTCTAAAGATACTGTTAACACTTTGAGGAAACAAAGCGGTGGCTTTGATCCATGATACAAACCTGTTTATCCTTTCATAAGCATGTAAGTATGATTATATAAAGCGCGTTTTAGATATATGTGTTTTTTAGGATTGTATATAAATAAAAACAAACACTTATATAAAATAAAAAAACACACACATATATATATATATAGTGTGCTTTTTTATATATGTAAATAGTGTTTTTTATTTATATATTTGTGTTTTTTTAATGAATACATTTGTGTTTTTATTTATTTATATGTATGTATATAAAATATATGTCATATCTTTCAAGACACACGTTTTTATTACATGAGCTTTTAGAAATCAACAAGCAAGCACCTTTGCTGTCGTGAAACAGAAGCCTCCTCCATCGCTTTGCTATTTGTAAGAGAGCTAAAAAAAAAAAAGTTAATTGTTAACAATATGAAATGGGTGAAAATAATGTATTTTCACCCATTTCTTAGGACAGAAACCCTGTGGAAGTTATACACACTCAAAATTAATACATATTAAAATATTAAAAACGATTAATATATTAACGCGATTTCCTTCATATTTTGCTAGCCACAAGAGCGGAAAGGCTCTATGTAACAGTCATGTAACGGAGATTACATATCAGGCCGCTGCTTCTCCAAAATATATATATATTTTTTTAATATAAATTTATATATATTTTTTTTTTTATATTTCCAAAAATTCTAAATTAATCTACAACCTCTGAAATATGAATGGCAGCCCCTCAAAACAGGGGAGAGTTAAAAAAAATTAAAATTAAATAAATAAAAAGAAATGTCATGGCGGTGAGGATCCATAACAAAGCGGGTACATGATGATGGGAGGAAAAAAAGGGAAGCAGGTAGTTAGAATAAAACACATTTAAAAAAATTTCAGAAGTGCATAAAAATCAGACAAAAATAAAAATGGATCCCAGAGTAGATTAGGCCAGGCTGACACCTCCCGTACACACACACACACATTCATCACAATGTCCTTTTTTTGTAGCACAAAATACAAAAGATGGTTACAATAAGCTCAACTATTTAATATCTAAATATGAACAAGGAGGGTCTTCCATCTGTAAACGTCTCTCTGGTCCTATAAATTAATGAGGAACGTCTGAGCCAGCAAATACGTCCCTGAATTCTGTAATCCTGCAGGAGGTGTAATATTCCAACTTTTCACCGGTAGAGAAGGAAGTGGAGTCCATCCGTACGAAAGGTGACATATAGGTGGCAGCACACGATGTAATGGTAGCGCCAACTGTACGTGTACTCTCCAATTCCTTCTACAGTGACCACCAGCTGTCTCTTATGATGGGATGATGAATAATGAGTTGGAACTGCTGCAGGATCTACATAGAGTTGTTTGATGGAGCCAGAAAAAGACAACGGGCTGAAGCCTGGGAGCGGTAAGCTTCTGCTACCAGCCGTGGATGGGAACATCTGAGCCAGGAAACATGTCCATAAAATCCATAGTTCTGCAGGAGGTCTTGTATTCCAACTTTTCTCCGGTATAGAAGGAAGAAGGTGGCAGCACACGATGTAATGGTAGCGCCAACTGTACGTTTACTCTCCGATTCCTTCTACAATGACCACCAGATGTCTCTTACGGTGGGATGAAGAATAATGATCAACTTCAGGAGAAAGATGGAAGGTCCTGCAGGAACTTCTTAGGATTGCTTCAGACGTTTGCGTGGAGGGCCCAGAAAAGGACACTGGGCTGAAGCCAGGGAGCGGTATGCTTCTGCTACCAGATGTGGATGGGAAACAACCATAGACTTCCACCCAGCTGTCTCCATAACGTCAAATGCATGGCTGAAAGAAGCAAAACAAAAAGGTTACCACTATGAATAAGTCCAACAAACAAGTAAAAAATATGGGGAAAGACCGACTTGGTCATCTATAAAAAGGGAACATTCTTCACAAGGTGAAAGGAGCAGTATATAGCATACATGCAGACAATGAGAATATACACTCAATCCCAACACACTCACTAGTTGATAAAGTCCACAGCTTGGGTCTTCAGCTGGTCAGCGCTGTGTAAATCAGCCAGGATCAGGATCTCTGCTGCGTTCTCCACAGATAGGTTGCTGCAGAGAGCTTCCTCACACATCACTTTCAGGCGTTCCAGAAAATACTGTGGGTAGACAGGAATGTTAGCGAGTACAGAGATCTATGCTAAAACCACCATGATAAAATACAAGAGGAATAGTGTTATCCCAGTAAAAGGTGCCTTTTGGACTAACAAAAAAACAAACATTAAAAACACCGATTCGTGTCTTAACAGAGTTATTATAGTGAACCAGAGAGCAGCTTTAACCAGAATAAAAGGAAACTTTTTAAATGCCTCCCCCTACACATAACCCCCTCTCATCTTCAATAAAAAGATCCTGAACTGCATACCATCTAAAAACGGTCTGCTTTCTACAAGATTCCGTCGGTGAAGCAAACCCCACACGGACCAGCTTGCCTGGCTGTCACCCGAAAGAAAAAAGTTGTTGGGAACCAAACACTGGCTTTCCTCCCGCACTCACCTTATCGGCAGCCGCCAATAAGTCATCCGCCATCTTGTCCAGATTAGGTGCTTTGCCGGTGTAGATGAAGCACATCATTTCTTTGAACACATCAGGCGCCACGTCTATTATCTCGACGCGGTTCTACAAATCAAAAAAAAAAGCAGGTTTGCTTAGTTTTGACAGCAAAGGCACAGAACTTAAATTTCAGTAATAGCCCGGTAACTTATCAGCCCCGAAAATGTGAAACTTACTTTTATGCTTTCTTGCATCTCATGTTCAAACATAGCGCCAAACACAGGTGATCGGGCTGAGTGGGACAGAATACATTTAGTTAACTTCACATTAAAGAACCGTAACAGCAAACTTTAGGCATTGATTCAACAACCTGCAAAGCAGTGGAAACGCTAGAAATAATTGTATATATTTTTTTAATTTTTAATCGCCACCAACCTGCCAGAATGGCTTTGTGCGCTCTAAACTCTTGACCACCCACGCAGAGGCAGCAGTCGGTGAAGCGGGAGTTTTCCCATAGTCCTCCGAGTTCATCGGCCAGGCGGCATTCAGGAACTTTCATGGTGTTCTGGCCAGAGATGATAACAAAAGTTATGACTTCAAACAAATGTCCCAGGATAGCCATATTGTAAGACTTGTACTCTGCAGCCCTTCCCCATTTCCTATTAAAAAATGATTCATTATGGTATCTCACCTGTGAATAAGCCCACGACTCTGCAACAGGGCCGGTGGTCATCTCCGCAGGGGGAGGAGGGCTCGGCATTCTGGCCATGATGTTATTGAGCCGCTGGAGGAGGTGGTGGGCTAAGAGGGAAACACACGTTAATAAACCGGACAGAAAACTGTTTCCAAGAAATACAAACACTCTTGAGTACCATAATATATCTTAGATGCATCTCACCTTCCTCTACTCCAATAATCCACCCTCCTACGTCCCTGCGGAGGCCCTGTTGCAGACGTCGCAGGCTTTGCTCTGTTAAAGACAGATAAATGATTATTATAAACACGTACATACGTGTAGACATGTTCAACATACAAAAGTATAAAGCTGCAGATGTATCATGAAATATCTTTTAGAAGCATCTTACCTTCCTCTGCCGCAAGAAGGACCGCCGCTTCTCCAGTTAGCAGGCGGTCAATCGCCTCCTGGAGGCTGTTTCCTGTTACAGACAGAGAAATTATTATTATACGCGGGTACATATGTGTAAACATGTACAACGCACAGCATACAGAAGTATACCGCTGCCAACATATCATAATATAGCCTTTAGATGCATCTCACCTTCTTGAATTCCGATGGCCAGCACGCCCTGATGTTGATGGCGGCGGCGGCCACGTCGGTGTCTGCGAGCTGTTACAGACAGATGAATGGTTATTATACATTGGTAAATACATGTAAACATGTCCAACACAACGCATGCACAAGCCAGCCGCTGCCTCTGTATCTGCACGTGTACATTTAAATCAGAGGCAACATGCTGGCTTAGGTCTGATGGGTTTATGAATGAAGATAACAGGAAGGAATAGCTTAAGAAGTTAGGTTATGACACGCTTTATACACATAAACACACAAAAATACTTCATATTAACAATGTGCAACGTTTAGCAATAGTAATGTACAACATTTGAACCCTAATATTAGCAATGTATACAATTTAAAAACAAGATTAACAATATACAAAATTAAAAAGAAATACTATTAGCATTATACAAAATTTAAAATTGACTAACAAGTTATACAATTTAATTAATAACCTTAATATTAACAAAATACAACATTTAAAAATAACAATACTAGCGATATACAAAACTGAATATTAACCCTAGCAACTTCTGCAATTTGAAAATAGCCTGGATATTAACAATAATGCAACATTTTCAAAATGACAATGCCAACAACGAACAAAATTGAATTTTAACCCTAAAAAGGGCTCGGTTTTTAATTGACATTAAAAAACGGTGGCCGATTGAGACAATCGGTTAGTGGGATACGATACCCGCCGGTGAAACCGTCCAGGATAAATGATGACGACCTCCATGGCAAGGTGAGAAGTTCTTTAAAGATCCAGAAATGGATACTTTGGACCGATCTGATAAATGCTATATGAACAAGGAGCAAAATATTTGAACTTACCCATTTTTTCTCAAATACTGTGGTACTCAGAACTGGAATAGAGAGAGAGAAAAAATATGTTTTAACATTTAGCAGTTTACCTAATGTCAATATAATATAATATACATCAAGAATTGTTTGGGTGGGAACTCGTACATAGTTAGGTGACATGTTATCATACAGGTTGCAGTTTTTTATATTATATTTGTAGTTTTTATATTAATATATCTTAGGAGCTAATAAGAAACCAGCCTTTACCTGCGTCTTTCTGTATCACACTGAGAGCATTCAGAATGCAGGACTCACAAAGCCGATGCCATTCTGTCATAATGGGGAGCCTCATGCTAGCCTCATGCTGATGTAGGGGTTCATCCCTTAAAGGGGAAGCTACATGGAAAAGAGAAATAACTGTTATTGTAATTATTTAGGTAAACGGTGCATGCTAGTTGAGTAGTTGAGTTGTACCCTGCAGCCATTCCCCGTTTCCTATTAAAAAATGATTCATTATGGTATCTCACCATGTTTATAGTCATTTCTTTACTAATACTAAATTGTATTAATATGAATCATTATGGTGTCCCACCTGGGTGTAGCACCACATCTCTGCAACGGGGCCGGTGGTCATCTCCGCAGGGGGAGGAGGGCTCGGCATTCTGGCCATGATGTTATTCAGCCGATGGAGGAGGTGGTGGGCTAAGAGGGAAACACACGTTAATAAAACGGACAGAAAACAGTTTCCAAGAAACACAAACACTCTTGAGTAACATAACGGTCAACGCTCTCTGATTGTAGCCTACTCAAAGTTGATCTAAAACGAGTCTGAAGGGATGGATACTATGCACAATGATCCTGTAGGGTTTGGGTAACTATCAGGGCCGGCCTTTGGGGTGTGCGACCTGTGCGACCGGACAGGGCGCCACACTCCCGGGGGCGCCGCGGGGGGGTAGTTTGAAGGGGCAGAGGGGGGGTAGTTTGAAGGGGCAGAGGGGGGGTAGTTTGAAGGGGCAGAGGGGGTAGTTTGAAGGGGCAGAGGGGGGAGTAGTTTGAAGGGGCAGAGGGGGGTACTTTGAAGGGGCAGGGGGGTAGTTTGAAGGGGCAGAGGGGGGGGTAGTTTGAAGGGGCAGGGGGGGGTAGTTTGAAGGGGCAGAGGGGGGTAGTTTGAAGGGGCAGAGGGGGGGAGTAGTTTGAAGGGGCAGAGGGGGGTAGTGAGGGGGGGCGCCAGAGGAGTAGTTCGCACAGGGCGCCAGAACACCTAAGGCCGGCTCTGAATGTATCTGCTGGTAAAGAAGCACTTTTGGTATTTTCCGTAACATATACTAGTCAGCCGAGGTCCAGGGAATATATATTTTGCTGCATAATGCTAAAAAAAATCCCCATAACTATTCATTTCCGGCTCAATTCCTCCCTATATGGATTCCTGCTTTTCTGTACAATGTAATGTTTATATATGCAAATATGATTTTAGGGTTAATTTAGTTTTGCTTGGTATCTTAATAATAACTGGTTCCGGATTCATGTGCTTTTATCAGAGAGAGAGAGAAAAAAAAATGTTTAAATAGAAACTACATAGAAACCATGGAAACAAATGCCAGAATTATTATAGTAAAAGACTGCTTGGGGATTAATGTGTTAAATAATCTCACAGCTGCCACGTTTGTCATAGTTGAGTTTATTTTTAGATGTAAAATAAATAATAAAAATACCCCTCACCTACTGCAAGCCGCCATCAAAAGAGGAGGTGGCATAATTTACCCAAAGAATATCTATAAATAGAACTGTCATGGAAACAAGACAACCAACAATCCAGGAAGCCCACCCTGTACGAAATCTATCGTAACGGGATCAAATATACAGCCACGCGCCTCTGATTACCTTTCTTTTTACATTATATAGGATTACATTTTATATATACACATGTATATATACATATATATATATCAGGGCTGGTCCTGGGTGTTGGTGCGTTGTACCCAGCTCTGCGGAGTAATCTATAGTGCCACCTAAACCTTGACCACCATGGCATCTGTGTGTCCTCCACACCTTATAGTAGTCATGAGTGGAGGCAGTCAGCTATTTCCCCAATGGAGGCCTCCTGAGGAAGATTCCAACATAGGGTCAACTCGGAGCAAAACACTGGAGACATTGTTGCAAGAAGGACACAGGTGCCCTAAGCAGGCAAAGTTGATATAACCTTGGTAAAGTCTTGATTGAGCACAGTCTATTGCATTAGATGATCACCCACCCCAATTCTACATGTTCCCTTGGGAAATCTAATGAATTGTTCAACAAGTGGTCAAGGTGTCATGGCTAGAGGGCAAATCTCCCCAAGCTCTTTTAAGCAGGGCGATGACTCTTAACTGAAGATGTTTATAAAAACGTATACTGCTGATCTCCATTAAAATAATTTCTCTCCCGCATGAAGCAGAATTTTATAGGCATCCCTGTAAAAGGAGCCATCTGTCCACCCAATTTTAATGTGACTGCTATTTATATACCACAAGTGCTCATTTATACCAAGCGGGTTATTTATATAGATTCATTGTAAACACGCATAGATCTGGTGTAATTCATGTTGACTCAGTTGTTGTTGAGTTATGGAAAATGCTCATATATACCCAACTCATAGACAAGAGTAATTCCAGGAGGTAAAGATGGTTTAGGTCTCAGGTTAAGCAACCATCATGTAGATGAGGGGCACTTGAAGCCTCTAGGGCTGTCGTAAGCACATTAATCCAGTTTCACACCAAGCTCCCATCATAAATTGGTCAAAACCACCTTGGTACCACCATCTTTGTACAGTTATACTATATGAAGTTAGATTTTTTTTTTAAATGAAGAAACCAACATTATTTTAAATGTTTATTGTAGAATATAAAACTACAAAAGAGACTGCTCATTTCCATGTACATATGTCCAACTGTTTGCTTACAGCCCAAACCTACATGTGAATACAGTAATCTGGTATCAGACGTGTCTGTAATATTGCATAGAAAAGGCACAGCTCTTAAGTCTGCGGGAGGAAAATTCAGCCTTCTTTTAGACACACATAGAAAAAAAACTTTCATGCACTGCTCAATTCACAAAATTTACCCTTTTTTTAAAAAAATCTGCATAAGTAGAGTAAGACTGGTATTCCAGTATTCACATATGGGACCATCACTGCTTTTGATTTCTGTTATATTTTAAGTTACTAGCATTTCCGTATAAATATCACTAGTTATTAAATGCACATTATTTTAAATGCACTCGGACGCCTTCTTAATAAATTGAGTTTTTAGGTTCGAGACTCCTAACTCCAGATTGCTAGAGCACAGTGTGAACATTTTCTTTTACATGCCACATTTATATCAGGGCATACAAAGTACACACAAGGTGTTAATGCCATCATATTGATTCATACAATTCGAGTCAAATATTTAAGCAAACGGGAAAATATAGTAACTAAAACTACATCGTTTTACCGTATAATGGCTCTAATCATGGAAAAAATGCCATGTAACACTTTCTCACAAATATTCTTTCTTCTTTTAACTCTAAAAAATACTAGTCCTGGAATGCGTATAACAAAATGTTATAAATGTAATAATCAATACATAAAGACAGTGGTCAATTCCAATGTACTAGAAAGTAACATGTGAAACTTGTCAAGTTACAAGCGGCATTCATTAAAATAAATCAAAATGAAAGTCAGCTTATCTTCGGTAATTATAGATTCAGCCACAAAATGGTTAACACAAAATTCATTTTCAACTCCCCAGAACTTTTATTGGACAATACGTATGTATATTTACCCACATGAGGATTTTTCTATCAAAAATAATAATGTGAGCAATCTTGTGAGAGAAGTGAAATTGTTTTTAAAAATGTAATTGATCCATTCGTTTTATTCTGAATACTGGAAAACCATATACCCCAAGTTCAACTCCCAAAAAACTAAATTGTGTGAATTGTGCATCTGGCCAAGGTTAAGGTGACCAATTTCGTTCCCTCCTGCCTTCTTTGTAAATGGACTTACATTCCTAAACAGAGTCGAGTCCTACCATACATTCTGTACATGTTACAATCCAGATGTTAGCGTCACAATAAAATAAATATATTTACAAAAGGAAAAAAAACATGAATAAATAACTTAAAGAGGAAAGAAAAATCACTTCAAAAAAAAAAAAAATCAAAGCTAAGTGGGTCTGCTCAATTCTTGTCATATCATAGCACATCTCAAAACATGCATGATCGGCAGAAATAACATTTCAAGAAAGCGTTCCATTTGTTTGCTCAAATTTATCTTGCATATGTATTATAAGACTGAAATTCAAAGAATAATTTAAAAAAAAATGTGGCTTTAGGATTTTAATAAAATATAGATACACTAAAGAAAAATAATAAACAGGGATAATTATATATTTTCAAATGCAAGGAGGTAGCCATCTTGGAAATGATGCTTGCCATATTACATGTACACATATAAACATGAACTGATCCGCTCATCCTAATAATGTCATTAAATATTTGACATCAGGAAATGTAAACTTGGCCGGGAACACATTGTTAAACTACAACTGCCATCATGGTCAGCCAATATTTGCGTAGCTGGGAACCACAGGAGTTGTAGTTCAACATCAGCTGGAAGAATGCCATTTCCTAGATGAACATTAAGGAAACCATGAGCCATATTTATAAAGAGTGGTTCTGGAGAAAAGACCTAAGAGCAGAGAAGTCGGATCTTTTTGCTATTGGAGTTTATCATGGACAAAGTATTGGTTGGACTTTTGCCTTTTTTTTGTTTTGCTAAATACATTTTCAATACAGAATAAATATCTGGTCCTCGTTAAGTAAAAGTGTTAGTGAGACTTTCAGTCCGTATATGTATAGATCTATAGATGGCGCCATGGGCATACCCTTGTGCTACGCTGGTTCCGACACTCGTAGCAAGCCGATTTGTCTAGCCATTCCTATAGTATTTTATATATAATATATAGCATTGACCCACCTCACAAATTATATTTAGGAACTTATTCTGTAGGGCATAATGCGTTCTACATCCAGCATTACCTTGCAGTCCACATGTGATTCTATACGGGCATCACGGACAAGTCTACTTATACAATGTACATGATAAAAAACAACCTTTCACTAATTTGCTCTTTAAGTGGTTACAGATGAATTTAGAATTAGAATAAATTTGGCCTATTAAAAGGACAGGTTTTATGCAAGCCACATTAATCTATGCATTGGCATGGGTAATCCAATATGGCAACCTCGCATTTGAATGAATGAACCAGGATATTCAACTACACTTTATATAATTGTTATATTAACACATATATTATATATATCTATATATATGTTTAATATATATATTTATATATTTCATCATTTTGTAGACGTGGCCTGTCT
This sequence comes from Spea bombifrons, assembly GCF_027358695.1. Taxonomy (NCBI): domain Eukaryota; kingdom Metazoa; phylum Chordata; class Amphibia; order Anura; family Pelobatidae; genus Spea; species Spea bombifrons. Next base: position 20,822,159 of record NC_071089.1, on the reverse strand, counting down.
GTTAACCTTGTGTCCCCCAAAACAAGTGTGTCCACCTTAATAACCAATACATACATGCTATAAAAATAAATAATATAAAATGAACTATATATTTCAGGTTTTAAATAATGACTTGTAACTGAATTCACATTTTCTCGCACGGATATATTGTCATGCATGCGTAAAACCTTGGTCGATCACTGGACCGTGAAACAATTTGCAGGTGAAAAGGCAGACCCAGTCTAATGGCAAGAAGAGAGCAGATACCGCCTGACATTGCCAAATAAAACATAATTTAAAATATTTTAAATAAATTAATATAAAAGAAATTCCTAAAAAAAAGCCATACGCAGTTCTAAAAATGTAGAGTTGTGGTTAACAGGTGAGTACCATATAGACAGCCAAGATACGGCACCGATTTTGGAGACGAGGACTAATTTCATTCTCTTTAACAAGAAGGTACTTTCACACACATTTTGTCTGGGGTTATGTCTAACGAGTGACCCTGGTTCAAGTTTTGGGGGAAAATGAGCTGGAGCAATTTATAATAGTTCTACGTTACAACTTTCATAGGAAGTCTGACCAACTCAGACTACATTTAGAGGCATATTTGGGACAGCCATGTATGATGTCGGCTATAAGAACAACAAATATCACAGGTATAATATACCCCTAAAAGTAAAATCAGAGGTTAACCCAATATAAACTGGCACAATTCCCTCTGCCATAGCAGGTTTTAGGCGCTAAGATACTGTCCCCTCTGTCGAGATGGAAAGATTATTGTACCTCACCGCTTAACATAATACCTCCTAGCAAGAAGTACAAAACATTTCTCGTTCATCTAATGTTAGGGATTCACAGCATTTTTACGGAACTCTCAAGGTTTCTTACCCCCCAGGAACAAAATCTAAGATGACATTTTCAGCCCTAACTTGTGTATTCTCAACATGAACCCCCGCACAGAAGACTTCACAAGAATAAGGGTCACCGATCTGATGTTGAATTAAAGAGACACTACAGCCGCCTTCATGCATATTCACAGAGTATTTTAATATGCATTCTTCATTAGTGGGGTTGTCGGGGACAGAAAACCGTCCCTTTAAGGCAGCAGTCCGGCTCCAGTTAACAGTCCTGAACAGCTAAGGGCCACAAATGGACAGCCTCTGTTGGATAAAGCTAACCTGAAATAGCAGAGGGGATTTACATCTATTCTGTTATAGAAAAGTGCCAAGAACGGCATCTTCTGCCAAATGACAATGTGTCACTTCTTCTAATCCTCAGACAATATGGCCGTTCTTAGAAAATATGAAGGCTACTGTAGTATAGACAAGAAATAACACTCCTGGATCCATTGTGCTGCAGTAATAAAAGATACCTGGGGTATTTTGTCTGTTTTTGACAGATAATTCCTAATCAAATGGATTAAAATAAGACAACAAAAGTGTTAAAAGGGAAGAAAGCGAATAAAAGGTATAAAACTGCATATACTTCCCGCTTATGTGTATAGACCCTGGCAGTATCCTTGTCTATGAGACATATTCTGATATATTAATCAAAGATTAAGTGGAACGTCTCCACCCCAGGAACTAAGAGAACACAAAAATGCAAGTTGGTTGTAGTCAGAGAAGGTAATTAAAACAGTTCATCTTATTCATGTAGTGAACATACTGAGACACATGTAATAAGATTATGAATATTAAAATGTAATTTCTCGATGACTTAAGTGTCTTCGGGGCTCTTTACACCCTGAAAGTGTAATTCAAAGGGAAAGCCACTAAAATAAGTTGTACAACCAACTTGGTATTGCTCAAAGCACAACATTTTTAGCACTTTTCCTGTATTACGTTATGAAAATTGTGTGTCCGATGCAATGTCTGTATAGACAATCAAGGGGAAAAAATCCATAATAAATAGTTTGTATCTGAGCTCAAATAAAGTGGCAAAACTTTCCATTGGATCGAAGCGAAATATACTGGGTTAATGCAAACAAAAATGCTGAAGCGCTAAATGTATGCGGCGTAAGAGAACGGGGCACCTTATTTTTGTCTTAAATCCTAGCTGGGGGTAAGCAATGGATTGTACTCTACACAGCAGTCCCTCTGGTCAACACCTTCAATCTAATGGAACACTGACATCTTTCCGATGGAAACGTTTTTGAAAGGGATGCTTGGGAAAGCCCACGTGGTAACCTAAATAAAGCTATCATTAATTTGGAGACCATGCCAACCAAATACTGAAAATTCCATCAGCAATTATACTGCCTTATGCACGCTAGTCTGCAATTTCAGAAAAAAGCATGCGTTGTAGTGAAAGGGTTTTTTTTGCCGTCTATAAAATGGCATTAGGACTTCAATCTTAGGACTTCTTACAGATTTGATCACAAAAACACTGAGTGGTGAGAACAATGATTAAGAGCACTACATGAATTCTGGAACTCAACTGGTTACAATTAGAATGTCTACATAATTATTTCGCTTGCTGTGTAATTCCGACGTTCATAATCAGCAAGAAGAAGATGGTTTAAAACATTGATTATTAAAAAGCAAAATACATTTGTTAACTAGTAATAAATACTTGGTTTTTTTTACACAATGGCTGCAAAAGATTTCTTCACCATTCCTCACCTATTCTGTAACCTTTACTATGTCGAAAGATCTACGGGAAACTCACAATTGAGTTAAATGTATCTGCTGCCCCCTGGTGGTAAGACTGGTGTCCTGCTCTCTATTTGTTTCCCCATCTAACATATTTTAATTGCACAGGTTTTTATTTGATTTCTTCGTGGCCACATAGGCATAAAAATATTCCAATAGGCTTATTAAAAGCACAGGCCTATCTTGTACATTAGAAGTAAGAGAGGAACTTCATACCCAAATCCTTACAAAATAATTTTGAGTTTATAAATACCAGTTGTTTTCTGCTTTTTTTTTCTTTTTCCTAGAAAAACAATATCATAAATGACCGGATCTGTACAAAAATATTAAAAAAAAGACATTTGGACAGCAGTATCTAAGCAGCCATGTATATGCATTTTCTTGTTTTACTGTAAAAGCTGTTAATGCCTCTATTAACCTAAAAAGGACTAAAATGCCAAAAAGGGGCTTTGATTACCTTAATAATAAAAAATTACCTTTTGCATTAAAACTTATTGAAAAAATAGACAATTATGCACATGCAATTTACAGCGTTCCCGCCCACCCTCCCCGCAGCATAATTCTTGTGCTTAACATATATAACTTTAGCTGATGTTTTTATTTTTGTTCGATAGTTTGGAATACGCAATCTTCAAAGGATTGTGGTATGATATTCCTTGGAGAACCACTTTTAAAATATTTCTAAAGTGGTCATACTGAAGGCACTCCTATACAGCATTATGCCATATTTATCAAAATCCTTACTCTTTTTTAAAATTTCCTTAAAAGGCAAGAGTACGCATGCACAGTGCTGAGAATCTGAAAGGGTTAGGAATATAAAGTCTGCTTTAGGATCCAACCAGAACCTCCATGATATGATCTAATTCCGTGAGGTCCATTTTAAAAGGCTGATTTGGGGTTACTGGTTGGCCACTATAAGGAGACAATGTTTTTAGGAGTTCATCCGGTGCCATTTTAGAGGCTGTTCCAGCGCTGGATGTGCAAGGGTCAAAGTCGTACATGGACGTGTCAATATCAGAAAAAAGAATGTCATCCAAGGTCAGGTCTGTAAGAAAGCCAGTAGATGTTGTTAATTCAAAATTCCCAGGAAGGGGATCCATTAGTTTTGGCTCACTTGTTCTGCTCTCTTGTGTTCCCTCAGGCTTCAGAGCGCCAGATGCAGCAGGTTCATCTTTGAGATGTGCTGCCCCTGCTTCTGCGATTGCAGTTGCCTCTATGGAGGTAGTTGTTGGACAAAGCTCCTCAATTTCATCCAAGGCTGAGGAAAAACTGTCTTTTACTGGCTGGACACAAGGCGGAGAAGGTGTTGGAGGAGGTGGTAGTAGTAGTTTGCTGTTAGGACCATTCTGCTGTACTGTTTGGGAAGTGCAAAATGCGTCATCCTCAAGCAAGGAGGCCGGTGTGAGGCAAGACTCTAGTGGTGTAGTGCTTACTAAGTCAGTGGGTTGAATAGGCTGGGAGGCAATATGGCTGAATGCAGGTTGAGCCTCCTGGTAGCTGTCACCTAGAGGGTCAGCAGGCTGAGACGTGCCAAGAAACACAGGCCTTAGACTACCCTCTTGCTTGAGCTCCTCCTGGATTCTCCTCAGCATGTTATTAATTAAAACTGTTTTTTGCAAGCTTGGCTCAGTCAGCGGCCTGTGGTTGTAGAGTTTCATAAGGGAAATGTTGAAGATAGTCTGGCGCTGTAAAGTGTAGGACACCTTAGATGGTCCATCCGTAGGAGATACCACTTTGCCTTCCAGCCCATCTTCATGCTCGTCAAACTTCCGCTTTCCCGCTTTAGCCAACATATATCTGCAACGAAAAAGAGTAGTTTTATTCAACAAATGAGGATTTGTGGGAGAGCTGCAGTGAGATGAAGTCTACATCCCCAGCATTTATGGTCCTGGCTGGAAGCCTAGGAGTTATACAAAGCACCCTCACTCCTTCAAATTGCCCCTTTCCAGGTGAAGACAGTCCTATATATTGATATTAATAACCTTTAAACACTGGGAAAGTGGCTCATAACCAAAAGAAACCTACACTCCAGAAGCAGACTTCAGTAGCTCCCAAAAACACCTTTCCAATAAAGGGTGCTATATAACTTTAAAAAATATATATAGTTCACTATAAGGGTTTTCATCTCTGAACATTAACACTCATCTAAAAAGCACTATGCAACTTAATTCATACGAATGATTCTGAGCACATGGGGGTAGGTGCTTCAGATGAATGGATGGAGGTTAAGGGTCCAAAAATAGCAGACATGCAGCTTCAGTATCCAAACAGGGGTTAGGTTATTTCCGAACACTTATTCCATGTTCATGTGCCTTCCTCTATTCAGAGGATGGCATTTGAAAACAGAAATAAACTGGCATCTGTGAGTTTTAAGGATAAACTTGTTTCAGCAGAGATAACCCAACCAGATGCCGATAAGAATAATTTTAAGGTTGAAACACTGCCAAGTTCAGCATGGTACAGTGGTGCCACTTTAGGGCAAGGCAGTAATCAAGCAATATTAACATTACCAGTCATACTCAGCAAGGGAATGTTATTCTTACAACAGAAGCCATGGCAAACAAAGTGTTAATCAGCTTTAAACATGTCATGTACACTAGAATGTACATTTCCATCATATTTGTTCGGTAGCCGTGATAAAAGAAATATCGAGCCAAATGGTAGATACTGCAAAGGAATATAGAGTTTGGTGGGTTTGCCGTGTTATTTCTCTGGCACAGGAGAGGTGAACTCAATGTAAACATCATATATCTGCTGTAGTGGACATATACTAGATGTCTCTGCAGTGAATATGCTCATTAACCTGTTACTTCCCCAGATAGTTCTCTACTAGATTGACAGCAGACGGTCCCACAGTGCACCACCGGCTGCTTTAAGACAAAGTAAAGGAGCAATGTTTGAGGACTTAACAAGGGAGAGATACATAGATTTTTCGTTTTTGTATTGCCTTTCCTTGTGCTCCCAGACTTTTACAATTAGTAGAAAATACAGTGGCAAACACAAATCATGAATAATTCCCACCCAATGTAATAATCACCAGCTATGACCGTATCTATGGTAGGATCATGCATGGTGGTCAGATGGTGAGGTTACTCTGAAAAACAAGGAAAGCCACCCAACAACTTGAGGTTTTGTTCCATTCCACCAATCCTTGCCTAGTGAGAAATGTCTGCTTGAAGACAATAAGAAGTTAATTATGTTTATACGGCAACAGCAGCATGTATTTTGTTTTGGCTAGAAAAGAGCGATGAACCACAAAGACAAGACTATAAAACACTTCTGGATCGGATTTCTTATTTTGGTATCCTGGAACATTCGGTGTCAGTGATGGAGAGATCTCTAGGACACTATATACAAACTCACTGAAGATGCAGAGGGGTAAGAAGGTCCCTGTTACTCTTCTGAGAACGCCTCTATACCCATCGGTCAATTAATTTTCTCCTTTGGCTTTTCTCTCCCAGAAGCCTTGAGAACAATGTACCCACAACCCTTGTTCTTGCACATATCAGGCTTCTTCTATGCAGAGAAGTCTGTCGTTTAGGTGGGATCTTTACTGATATTGCTTGTTTAAAAGCAAGTAAAATAAGACACATATGATCAAGAGACTGACCCATACTTCGGCCATCTTTGTTTTTGTGGTATTACTAATAATGCATCAATTTGTGTGGTTTATACAGCGATAGCATACCGAAATAGCATAAGGGTTTAAGGAGAGCTGTTATAATGCCACTGAGAATTTTTTGAAGTGTGTCCCAAAAACGGAACTATAATAGTGCAACCATATTTTATCCTTCTGTGCCGCTTTATTTAGCATAGGTGACATATATGAAGACATTCCGTGCCTCTACAGATCCCAAGATATTTGAAATGCCATTACTGGTTTCAGTATGCAAGGGAAAGTATGTTTCATTTAAACACTTCATTTCCTGTTTGTCATATGTGAACTGCACGGTTTGCCGCTTAAGAAATTTAGGAATAGATCCTCCCTGTCCTGACATTTAGCTGTAGTTAACGGAGTGCTTGCGATCTTTTAGTGTCTGAACTATAGCACCCACTGAACACCACAGGATCATTAAAGCACCGTATGGGCCAAAATCAGTGAACCCCTAAGTAGGGACTAACTGTAGAATATGACAACATACTTTGAACATTACATACAACGCACAAGCCTAGTCTATAAACAATAGTTTGCAGCATCTAGTCGTCTAGCAGTGACCGGTCTAACTACAGACGTGTTCGGCACACGCAAGTCAAGCACACGTTACAAGCAGATTGATAATTCTATCTATGTTCTAACATAAAGCTGCCCAGCAGGGGTCTGTGCTTAGTGATCCTGTTTAGCCAAGAAAATACGGTAACTTTAGTCTCCTACGTGGGAAATGGTCCCAGATGAAGAGAACGAACATGTGAAGAATAGAAAGTCATGTGCGAGGGAAACTGACTCATATCTGGCAAGATGAGCAGAGCATACAGGTTTCCAGGAACTAGTGGGCACAGAGCAGCTGATACATAGCCACTTAGATTACCCGAAGAGCTTGCAATCACTGCTGTGTCTTCTGTACATGATAGAAACTTTCTCTGTACGTGTTTATGATATCCCGAAGATATCTCTCGTTAGAATACCTTAGCTTTACTATTTTAACACACCTTTACCCAAGATGGACCACTAACGCAAAGAGTCAGAAGGGTTTGGGTCCCGAAGGGTCCTTTCTAAATTGCTACACTTTTGAGGTAGGGTTACTTCTATATATTTACATGAGTGAATATAGTATTTACCCTTAACTTCATGCATTCATAGCAATTATTGTATCTTTTATATTGTTTCGCTGAAGGTAATTAAATGTTTTTGTAGCCGTCTGTAACAAGTACTGAGTGAGATGACTCTTAGTCTAGTGCGCAGAGGTCCTCCGGTAATAACAATACTCGCATATACGGGGAAAATGTTTCTTTCAAAGATCATCCAAGGAACCGGTACATACATTTTCATAAAATCAAACCAACACAGGACATGAATCCCAGAGCTCTGTTATGACGCGGAATAAGTGGTCTGTGGTGGTGACAGCTTTATGTGACATATTAATGTGGAATTATGTAGTTCTTGGACTTCATTTTTAAAATCTGGGACCTTCTAGAAGAGGACACAAGACTGCCGTGTGATATTTTACCTCCTTGAGCTAACGTAACGGGATAAAAGAAATAAAAAGATAACTACAATCTTGTCTTCTTTTGCTTCACTGAGTGATCTTAATTGAGAACCATTCATATGTACACAACAATAGTGTGTGGGGGGTGGGGTATTGGGGGTTTTAATGACATAATGGTCAAGAATAAAGGCCAAAAGCTTTGAAAAAGGTCACTAGAATATAGTTTCATTACGGAGTTGGTACAGTTTAATTATGCTCAACAACATAAAAAATGTAATTTTCTTTCTGCTTCTTAGTGATACAATTTACGCTGTGTCTTACAGGGCAGGATTCTAACACCAAAGCCTCGGAGACGGTTATAATTACACAAAGCGGGAGAACGGAATGCAAAAGGGTCTGTGTTTGAAACTAAAAAAAATGGAGCAGCTTATTTATTATAAAATAGTCCCGCTAAAATTGAATATTAAAGTACTTAGTGAGTGAGTTAATGTGGATTCCTCAAAAGTGAAAAAAGAACTTACCTGAGGTAGAAGCTGCAGCCCTAAAGCTGTCCTCCTCCTCAGTAGTCAGATGATTCTTGCCACTGATTGGCTGCTTGAAACAGCCAATTAATGGCAGGAAGATGCTCCCAAAGGGGGTATCAAAAGATTTTTCTCCAATATTATCTATCCCTGAGATCATTTGTTAAGATGGAATGTAGAGTTATGGACAGCAGCTTTAAACCACCAGTGTCTTCATCTGCTTCTGTCTGACTGCCTTTCCATTTGTGTTTCCGTGTCTCTACTCTGTGTGCTATCTCCTATCTTTTTTTGTGTTTCTGTATCACATTTTGTGCTTGTTATGTTGTCTGTCTGTCTCACAACTCTTTCTATGGCTCTCAAACAACGTGGACGTAGGGGTGGTGGGAAGGGGAGAGGAAGCTCAGAGTATTTCCAAAGTGTTTCAGCATGAGTCAGAATTCCAAATGGCAGTCTTTCACAACACAAAACAAAATGATCATTACAAGGATATACAGCCACAAGTTTCCTCCTTAACCCAGGTAACCCGGACACTTGGGTAATCGCCATAGCTGGCTAAAGGAAGCTCTGGAGCGAATAAAGATGTGGTAAGTGTGTTATTGCCACATACATTGAATCATTACCCTATAAACATGACGAGGTGTCGCTCTTATTAAACAGTAGATGCTAGACTGCTGGCCCGATATATGTTCTCAGTGAAGGCCGGGCTTCCGTTAAATACCCGATCTCTGTAACACAAGGACAGGGTATCGTTCTGCAGACCGCGCATTACCACGCTGTACGCGAAGAATCAGAGGGGGAAGATGTTTCAGACGTGACCGGTTACAGCAGATGTCTGTAAAGGAGGTTTTATCCACACGCAGTCGTCGTTATCAGCTAGAGGATAATAGACTGATGAGCAATGCGTAGTACAGCTATTAATCTGAAAAGGGTTTTTTTCTTCTGCTTTCCTGTCAGTCGCTTACAGGAAATAACCAGATACGACAATTTGCCTATGGGAAATCATAATCGCTTCTGCCGCAGCAAACAAATCAGAGCTAAACATATAAATAAATGAAAAAGTACACTTAAACCAGGTGCGCGTTAGTAAAAAACAGCTAATAAATTCTAAATTGCACATAGTGACTAGTGTGGAACTAGGTGCCAATGTAACCGCAGAGAACTCAGAGGTCTGGTGATGTATTAGTCGTTGCTCCCCCACATGCCAAGAGCCCTTGTTAATGCTCTGCCATTAGATCGGAACCCCCATTGTACTGCGCTGCAGAATATGATGGCGCTATAAAAGCAATAAATAATAGAATAGGAAAGAGTTAGCTCCAGGCTGTGCAACACTGAGAATCTGTCCATACCCCAGAGACTTTGACTTTAAAAACTTAGTTCCAAATATGATGACTTGAAGTACTGTCGCCACAACAGAACATTTTGCTGGTAAGGTTGCAACACACATAGCAATCGGAAATGATGAAAAAATGTTTAATATAAACACTTTTGCTAATTTTCTAAAACTGTGAAGCTGCTTAACAACAAGATGTAAGTATGTATCCACAGAGATGTTTATAAAATACCCCGAACACAGTAAAACAGCAGCAGCAGATCCAAAGCCCCCACCGGCTTCAGGGACTTCCCCACTGAGAGCCCGAGAATCAGACAGACATATTACACAAACAACAAGGTTTTGTCTAAAGCTCCCTCAGGCTGATACAATTATCCCACATAGAAACGACGTGTCTATTATCTGAAGAGCCATGCAGCAAGAGTTATGTATAATGAACAATATTCTGGTAAATATGGTGCAGTCGCCATGGCATCTGAAGGAATGTCCCAGCTGACCGGGACTTTGCCCCAGACATCTACACAGAGCAAGCCATTATGGCTTTCAAGTTGGCCGTAGACATTCTTGGCTACACAAATGGAATGAAACGGAGTCACAACATAAATAATTTCTGATTTTGTGACCCTTTTGGGTTAGTTGTAACCAACTAACAGGCCTTCTGGTGCATGTGCATAATTAGCACTTTAAACGTAAAGTAAAAACGCAGTGTTAATAATCGAGAAGCCTTTAACCACTCGAGTGGAGGAAAAAAAACAGGAGACAATGCCTGAGGAGGCAAATACATTTTACATGACATCTATTAATCAGTTATAAATACAGACTATGTTCGGGGACGGGGGTACACGGGGTCATTTTAGGAGAGAATGAATAGCAGATTTGTCCTTAATTCTCTAAATTCACAACTTGAAAGGAAAAGACTGTATGTGCCACACCTACGTTTTTATGAACACTAGGAAGCCAGATTATATATATATATATATATATATATATATATATACACATATACACATATACAGTATGTACATACATATATACATATACAGTATGTATATATATATATATATATATATATATATATATATATATATACATATATACATACATATACAGTATGTATATATATGTTCCATGCAATATATGTACAAATTACAAAATATTTATTAATGACAACATGGGAACTGCACCCGTAACATGCACCAATAAGGCCGGGCTGGGGTATTGAAGACATATATTACAGAGAGTAGTACTATATCATTTTCTCATGTTGCTCCCTACAGTTTGCATAAAAATCCATATATATTATTATATTTGTTAGAAACAGTTTTAACAGGATTGTATATGGTACATCTCTTGCTAGGAAACAGTGATAGCAAATCCTACATTCACTTTCTGTTAAATGAATAATTAAGGGGAACCGGTCATGGAAAATGATATCGCTTTAACAAGCCATTTGCTTCTGATCCCTACACCTCGTGCAAGCCAAATTAAATGTATAGATCAAGAATAGAACAATCATTTTAATCAACTTGATCTCGTTAACCATCATAGGGCGACCTTCTGGGATGATGGTTTTTCCACTTAAAAGGGGGGATTTTGTTGCCTCAAAGTTTGGTAATACTTAGCAGTGACTCTATATATCAGCAGGAAGTATGGCTTTGCTGGATATTGATAAACTAATAATGCAATACCATTAATCAATATATTTGATTTAAAATAGTTTAAACATTTTAATATACGTGAAAGAAGCAGTAAAGAAGGTGACACAGGCAAGACATTTGGGACAGGGACTTTCTTGTTTTGCAGCAATCAGTCATGGCCCTGTATAACTGATAGCCCGGCAATCGAGCTGGCAGTCTGTATGTGCCATGTAGCAGCCCAGCAAGATTTTTTAGTAGACACACTATACCAGCCACAGTAGACTTTAACATTAACCCCTTAAGGACAATAGGCGGTCCCTAAACCCATTGAAAACAATGCATTTTGAGCCCGTACATGTACAGGCTTTGTCATTAAGGGGTTAAAAAACATTTAAACTTGCATGCAAAATGTTGTTTTCCTACAATGTGCCTTTAAGTGGCGTATTTGGGCTACGAGCCACCAGCTGGAGAAACTAGTTTTTGCAGTTTTATTGTAAATCACTCCTGTTAGGGACCTCAAGGTTTACCTAGGAGGAAAGGAATTGGACAGGAAGCGTCCTACTTCCTACTTAACATACTGTACATACAATGCGGCATTAACCACAAGGCAACGCAGGCCGAGGTGAATTTCAGAATGAAAGTGAACTAAGGACACCCGTATGACAGGCAGCGAACACGTAAACTGATCTAGAACAATAAAATAAATAAAATATAACCTTATCATATATTCGTTTAGATTTTTTTCCATCCATCTGTGCAGACCTAAGGGGGGAAAAAAATGTCCTTTTTGTTTAAATAAGTACAATTCTATAGCTTTCTACCTTAGGGATGTTTATTTACCAAAGCAAGTTTGTTGACTTAATCAGAATGTTCATGTTTTGAGAGACGAGAGGGAGAGAGACAGCATGGTTCAGCATGTTGAGACCTGCAGCTTTGAGTATCTGGAGGACCAGATGGACTTGTCTTGTAAATCTACTAAAGAGCAAGTTAAAAACCAGAATTATAAAATAATATTAATATTACTCAGACACCTTAACGTTTATCAGTAACATATATATATAACGAGTTTGGTACAATAGATGCCACCTAAACTAGCCAAGCCGTCATGTCCTTTTCTCAGATACTATTATCTTTGCTATGCAATTAACATCAGTCAATCGCCAAAATGTACTTATGATTAGTGTTGGGTGTTACCTTTAGTCTCAACCCCATGATTAGGCTGGCACTCACTGCTCATATGAAGCAAAAATAACACCGTATGAGCCATGTATTATTCAAACAGAAAAGTAGAAAGAGTACCAACTGGAACTTTTTATCTTGACACAAAACCCATTCTTTTTTCACGTGTTCCTGAATCAGAACGATTACTTCTCAGAATTTTCTGTGAAACGGTTATAACGTCCTACTTTTTACTATCTGAAGTTGCATTGGATCTCAGTGAATGTTTATGGACATCTTATAACCTTAGCGTATCACCCCAATCCTGCCCTCTAGCTGAGTAGGGCCCGTTAATGTGGATATGCGATCATCACACCAGTCTCACTGAATAGAGAAAGCTGGTAAAACACGGAGCTCTAAAGGAGAAAAAGTTTAGGAGGCAGCTCGATTTTTAATAGAGGCGAGGAATTGATATAATTTAGGTGCCACACCTCGCTGCCTCCTGGGATCTTTCCAGCTCTGCTATAAGGTACGCTTCTCAAGAATAGGTGTATCTAGTGAATACTCAACGAAACATGAGTGCAGCATGGGCGGCTGTTCAGCTGGAAGCCACTGTGCATCGTTACTACAGTACACATCATTTCCATAAAAGCTCCTTTTTCTAAAAAAAAAAAAAAAAAAAAAAAAAAGGTCAAATGTATTTTACTTTTGGTAATATCATTATTTTAAAAAACACAAGTCTTTCTTTTTGGAACCTGAATGAGTATACTGTGCTTTTCTGTGAAGTGTTCCAGGACTCTTGTCTAACAAGCGGAGTCGTCACTTTAAATGGAAGCACAAGAGCCTATTCATAACTACATATGGGCAAAAGGTCATTTTTTTCCCCCCTCTTTGCGAAAAACTTTCATTAAATTGCTGTCATTTTCCAAGAACTTTTCTCTCTTAAGGATATATGTTTTTGTGAAAAAAAAAATAAAGTGTATGAAACAAGTAAAGCTAAATATTTGGAAGACGGCAGCAAAATAAATAAAATAAACAGAAATTCCAGGAATATTATGCATCCCGAAAACGAAGGTAAATTACAGTTGAATATGTGAACCCTTTCCAGCCGTGACTCTCTTTCTACCTATGCAGATCATAATAGCTATGGTTCTTGGGATAAGCCATACTGACTTTATGTGCCAATTATCTTTAAATCAGGGCCGGCATTGTCACCTATGAACTAGGAGATGATTATTATATGCCATATGCTTTGTTGTAAGAAGAAAAAACCTAAAACTAAAAATAAGCAAGGTTAACACAAATTTAGAAGTAGAAATGTTTTATTCCTTCATATATAAATTAGACAATTAGAATTAAATTTTATGTCTTGAAGCAGGAAACATAACAGGTGTAGCCAGCACGTAAGGGATGGTTTAATGACCTCCCCATTAAAGAAGAATGCATATTAGTATTTTGAAAGTTATTATGCATTCTTCAAAAAATAATTAGAGCAGAAAGCACTTACCTGACCTAAAAGCTGCAGCCCTGTTGCAGCAGCAGCACTCCTCCTTCGTGGTCAGACATTAGTGGCCAATAATTGGCCACTTGAATGGGATGGCCTGCATGGCATATGCATGCAGGGGTCTGAACAGGAGGCGGCGAGTATAACACACGCAGGGAGAAGTGTTCAGCTGAACGCATATGCTGCATGGCATATAGCAAACTATGTCTCTGGTATCTCCTGCATGGACCACACACGTTCAGCAGGCAGTACCCTAGTTGTCCTATATGCTCGGGTTAGCCTTTACTATCCATGTACTGTACTACAGCATTTTTATTTATTATGGCCATATTTAAGAAAAAGTAGCAGCCGACACCCATACAACAATGTAATAATAATGGCAATAAATAACAACATGCATATCTTTATGGCAGGCCATTGGGACAGGAGGATCTCAAGAGGATCTGTGTGGCATCACATGACATTGGGTGACCTCATGTGACATCATTGCTGAAGTCAGGAATTGATGAGATGGTTAAGACAGTTCACATTTCTCCCCGAATGAACGGCAATTGCCTCCCCCTTTCTGAGAACTACGCAGTTACAGGAACACTTCCATAGTGTACCAAGTGTTCATTCATGTGCAATTAAAATATTACTTTGTAATAGTTAACTTATTGACATTTGATGAATTACCCTTGGATTGTCACAATAATAGAAAGGTTTACTTAATAAATTGGCAAAGAAACCTGCACTCCTATATATGAAACAACATGGACAGCCCTGATTTAAGTAACAGGTCTATGGCCGCTGCAGGGGCCCCTATGATAGATATACCCACTGTGGTTTTAAATGTCTTTGGATTGTGGCCCTTGGCAGCGCAGGAAAACTTCTTTTTGACAGTGACTGTTCCCCTTTAATAATACGATACGCATCCCTGCTTAGCCGTAAACTAAATAAGTTATGACTTTTAATTGTTCTGTATTTCCCCTGATTCTTCACTTCAGTACAAATATTGAATCCCAGTAAACAAAAAAATAAAACACAAATTAAACAAAAAGCCTAAATTAAAATGCATTTTTACGTATAAATGAAGCAATAATGAAAAGCAACTGTGTACACATATAATACATAAATAAATAAAATTAAAAAAAAAAGTCCATAAAACAACTTTCAGGATTGAGTGCTAATTAACAGAGTTTAACCCAGCACCACATGTTTCTTTGTAGCTCGGTCCCAGCAGTAACATCCATGTTAATTAGAAAGTGAGACAAAACCTTCTTTAACAAATAAGCAATGTAATTATAAAGCGAGTTAATAGCGTAGAGCCAGCTAATGTGTTCCAGCGATATTTTGAATCTGTAATCTGATACTACTGTTTCCATCCTCGTGCTGGGCTTTTCTCTCCCTTGTTGCATGCTGTGCTATTTAGAGCCCAGAGGGCAAGACAAGTTTTAGCTGTTTATTAATGTTCAGACACAGGGTTTTGACTGCGATGTGCGCTGTACACTCAGTGTATCTATCGGGGCTTCGTCGCTGCTCGCCAGACTGCTCCGACACTTAACTTCTGCAAGGAGCGACAAACGATCGTGTTATATATTGTTTACCGAGCGGAATGCATCCTCGAGCGCCCTTAACCACTCATTTGCCAGAGAGATCGGTGACATCTTGTCCTGACCCTACCTTCTCCGAAAAGTGTTTATAGCCAATTATGTACTAAACGGCAACACCGATGACAGAGAGATTGCTTAACTGCCCTTATTCCCATAACCACAAGAGTGGACTGTCACAATGTGTCCTATGCAGTCAGTTATTATTATTATTATCTTTTATTTATATAGCGCCAACAATTTACGCAGCGCTTAAGTTGTACGTGTTGTTGGCTTCTGATGGGATGTGTAGCCGCAACGTCGACAGCCGCATCATATTTATGGAGAACAAGCAGATTATAAAGGGACTTTAGCTACATTTTACTCCAAGGAAGGTTAGGCTTTGAAAAAAACAGTGAATTAAAAAAAAGAATGTGTGTGTTAGAATGGACATTGTCCATAGGTAACTTCTAATCAAATATATAGCAGTGTCACAAAGAAATGTTTATCGATTGCAAGGAGCAAGCTGAATGGTGCATTGAGGGCATAGATTACTTTATACAGGTCTGTATATAGTGTATATAGTATGTGTCCATACTGCTGTTGCACACATACAGCTAATCCATGGAACGCAACGCACAGATTGACCACGCTGTCTACCTCGGCAATCCAAGAGACATCCAATGGCTCTGAGCTCGGTATGTATTTACATAAACCTCAGGTTACAGCTAAATGAGAGGCCAAGATCGAGAAAACACTTGGTCTGTCTGCCTGAAAAAAGACTAAGTAACAAAAATAATTTAAGAAATATTCTGCGCTTCACAAGAAATGAACTTTTGGCGCACTTATGAAATCTGGTGTAGCAGGGCATGAGCCGAGATGGGGCCAATGCGCAGACCTCGGCCTGGCGTACCTAGTCCATACAGAAGCTGAACGAAAGCCACCCTTCAGATACCGGTTTTGTCAGGAACATCCTTCAGGGTGTGTGTGTCACTAATTGCAATGGGATAATTCATTTTTAACTGGTTTGGGCCTAGCTGGTAAGGAGCCAGGCATTAGGGTTGAGTTGGGGTTGAGGTCACGCCAGCTCCACCAGATAAACACTGGGTACAAAAAAACTAATTGCCAACTACATAGTCTAAAATAAAATGCTTATTGTATATTATTATTTATTGATGAATAAAAAGCCATCATATTCCACAACCTAGTGTTATGGGCGAACAGGACGTGTCAAATAATAGTCTGGACTAACAGAAACAAAATGTTATGAGGGCCCTGCTCAAACAAGTTTACTAGCTTACACATCAAGTAAACCTTTTGTAGGAAACATTTTTGAATAGTAAAGGGTGATATAACATCTAAAAAAAAAACAAAGAAAAATCACTTCTCATCTAGAACCCTTTAAAAACCACAAGGAAAAAGCGGTGGTCCATGAAACACACGCTTAAGGTGAAACGGCTTTACTTTATTATCAGAGAAACTATTTGCAAAAAGGAGAACTTCCTCAAACACATGAATGTTTTTTCGCTCGTCACATGATCTAGACGTTTTTAATAGACGTCTTCCGATCACACAAATAGTTACTAAATTATACAGCAAGTAAATGGGTTTTCTTCCTACAAACAGAAAACGATAGCAGTGTCAGAGTTAAAAATCAGCCGTTTCCAGCTACAATAGACATGTACAGCATAGACAATGTCTGCCCTGTATTTTTGATCCATGTACTGTTATTTTAATACACACAACCTCCTTCAAAACAAGGACAGTTCTAGGTGACCCCAAACTTTTGGATGGCAGAGTGTGTGTGTATAAGTATAATTTGGTTATCGCGTTCCATATATCAAATTGAAAGCACATATCGTGATTAAGGTCTGGATAAGTAGAGCTTTGTGCCATGTTTTATTTGTTTTGGATTGCTGTTGGCACACATTGGGGTCCTATTTGGTGCATTCTGGTTGTATCTGTCTATGAAGAGTATCTCCTATTGGGATTGAACGACCTAGTTTCTAAGGGCAAAACTGAAGCTTTAAGTCCCTTTCCAGAAGATCTTACAAATCACCTTAATGTACTACTGCTAGAACAAGGTGCCCTTTGTATAAATGTACTTCTGAAAACAGAAATACATATGTAGGACTTTGGATGAAGCTGAAAACATCTTTTCCAACTGGAAAATGGCCGTATTCTGAGAGTTTTGTTTCCAAGAGTAATACAAAAACACCAATTCTGTTCCATAACTCGTATTTCACATGCTCTAAACAAGATTTACAGCTTCACATAGAAATTCAAAATGTGTAGACAATATACATTGGTCTATCCGGAATCTGTATAAAATTATAACCGCCTTCTACCAGGATCTGCTGATGAATATTTGTACTTAGTTAGGGCTGTAATCTGTTTTTAAGCTTTGAGCTGTCATGAATCATAAGCCACTCACTTGTCTTCCCGGAAGGAAGTTTTGTGTGTTGCTTATTTCTGTTTTTTTTTCACAGACTACCGGCAGAATTACTCAGGTGTGAATTACCCTGGACAAAGAGCTTTATACAATTTTTTTCAGGAAGTTCCACGGCTGTAAGGTGCAGGACAAGTGTAAAATGGCATTTTAGCAGCCATAGAGTGTCCTTATTCTATATTTAAACTTAAGTCAATATTTCAGAAAATTATTTCAATGGAATGTGTCCAACTGAAATAAAAATTGCTGCTGAGGGAGGTGTTGACTGGCAACGAGAAAGAACATGTAGTGGAGTTGGTCTACGCCATACAAGAATAAAGCATCTACTGAACTTACCTCGTGGGCAGCTAATAAGCTTCTCCAAAAATCTGAATTAGACCATGATGAGACATATTAGTATTCCTATACCTACGTAGTATCCTTAATGTGTAGCTATCACTTTTCCCAAACCCAACGCTCTTCAGCTTTAAATATTAAAATAATCAATATATAAGTAAGAAAACCCCACTTTATCTATATACAATGGGGAAATGTATCTAAACGTCCTTTTCTCAGGATCTGCATGATTACGCGTCCCCAGAAGTCACTCACTGGTTCAAGGAGTCCTTTGAAGGGGTTGGTGGGGAGAAGAGTTCAAGGGCAAGTCTCACAGCCAAACCCTTTCAGTGTTGTATACATTATTATTATTATTATAATTATTATTATCTTTTATTTATATAGCGCCAACAATCTACGCAGCGCTTAATACAATACATATATTCAAGGGGTATGACAAGACGAGAATTGACAAATACAAACCGATACATTAGGTGGAGAGGCTCAGCTCGCAAGGTTACAATCTTGAGATCAATGTTTTAAAATTGTTTTATTAATAACTTTATCTGCAGATTTGAAGGTTGCCATTGTAGGCAACTATGTGATAATTTGGTTATATTTTAAACGCAAACACCAGAGCTGAAGCTTTATTGTAATGCTAAAAAAGTCTTGCTTACACTACGAAAGTCCCCTTCCCCATAGACCTTAATCAGACAGATGACCCCTCTGGATGATTAAGACAGATAGATGTACAGCCGTACATTTAAAATGAGGTTTGTTTGTCTGTACGGCCGTACATTTAAAACTATTTTAAGTGATATTAGTGGTAGAAAAATAATAACATTATGATGGGAGTTTTCATTTTTGGACGGGAAATTAATCGGGTTATGCTGGCTCGGCCACCCTTACACATATCTCAGCTTCCATAATGTTAAAGTTTAACACTAAATATCTTTAAAAAAAGTGTATGTCAAACAAAAAGCAAAAGCCATGTGATCTTTTAAATTAAATAAGTTACTTGTATTGAAGCATGTGGCTGCGGCACTTGCCCCTTTAATAAAGACTTGGCTTAAGTCTACAACTCATTCAACGCACGGGGATGACGTTTACTATCATGGGGAATAAAGACCTGATTTCAGACAACAATTTCAGCACATTTTCACATAAATGGGTTTCCTTAACGCACAAGCCTAACATATCACAAGCTCTGCATAAAAAATGCAATCTTAGACCACAAAGACATCACATTCCCATGAGAAGAATGTCCCAGCTTCCCCAGCCTTTTGTCTAATGGTTTCTATAATCTCTACAAACAAGACATAATGTTTACAGTGCTGAAGTGAGCATCAACATATCAAAAGTATAGTATGAGATCATATTGAGTATGGGCTACATCACACTTTTAACGAGTCACTATCAGGTGTCAAAATATCTACTCTTCCCAAAAACCAAACACATGATCATCTCACGTTATTCCCGTTCCCAACTAGCTCACGACATCTCCTTCATGACACCCCTATGAACTGGGTGGACCACCAGTAATATCTCTTCTCACATTTTAGGGACTACCCTAGACTTGACTTTAGCATAAATCTAGCTTCCTTTGATACCTTCTTGCCTACACCTAATACTCATTGAGTAATAATAGTTTTCTATATCAAAGAAGACTTGTGAACTAATAAAGCTAGTCTAATTGCTAAAAATGTTATATGTCTTAAATACTTTTAGTTTTAGACTATTCACTGGGCATGCTCTAGTGTGTTTATTTGGGGTTCACGTGGCATGTCCCCCTTAACAGTATCTGTGGTATATTAACCCATTTACAAACACTAATATTGTCCTCCAAAGCATGTACTGTATTGAGTGTGAATGTCTTGGCTAATAAAAACAGTCAAGCTTGTTTTAATTTTTCCCAAAACCTGCATTAAAACGCTGGCTACAAACACAAAGCAATACTAAATCAACAAAACCATCAATAACACAAATAATAATACATTTGCCGTTTCCAATAAAACAATAGTTTGTTATATTTCGAAGCAAAGAAATTACCATTAAGAATAGAATGTGACCATGTTACATCCCCTTTTCTAATATTCTTAGCAGCTTTTAAACTACATTTTGGCACAGAACGCCATGTTCTTATTTGGGATTTTCCAAATCTAACTTGGTGCTGTTGAACAATGTGTTGGGAAAAACAAGATATCTTTAGGGAAAAAGACACACATATGGGTTGTAAACCAGGACCAACATTCTGGCACAGACGGTGAAAACAATATTTTCCAATTTTTGGCAATAGTATACTACTAATTTTGTTAATAGGTGGATTTGATTCTATTATTCTGGTACACATTTTTCCTTTAACCGAAAATACATTAGTTGATAGTTACTTATAAAGTAAATCTGTGTTAAATGCTTTATATAGTAAATGTAAAGTGGCTGATACAATGAAAAAAAGAATTCTGACCAAAAAAAAAAAAAACACGAATAATGTAGAATAAGGAGACCAGATCTACTATTTTGTGTTTCTTGTGTGGATAACAATGTCGCTGTGTAATCTGTTTTGTAACACTACCTTACTATTTCCCCCTTAGGTAGGCAGAAATGACATGGTATTGTATCCATGTTGGCTTTGCTATATCAAAGAAGGTCCTATAAGTTCTGGGCGCAGATCAGTTTTCTACACACCAAGAAGTTACATTTAGGTACAAAATGAGCTGTGTTAAAAGTAAGAAACAGTTGTGGGCTATTTGGTATGTTCCTATTTCCAAGTGCACTTGGCTGTGGGCATAGCCAAGAACGTCCCAGCTACACAGACCAAGAAGGGGTTGAGTTGGACCAGGATGCAGACAGATGGTAAGCAGGGCAGGACAGGGAAGAAGCACAAGCTGGCACATTAAGGTCAGCAGCTACTAAATGACACGGCCACTGGATGAATACGCGCAGCTGTGTGTATCCAGCCTACAGCCACACATTAATGCAGTGTATCAAAGGTAAAGGCACTGGTTTTTGCCACGGTGGCAGTCCAGACCTGGTGGGAAGTGGACAGAGTTATAGAATTAAAGTCCCTGAAAATCCCAAGGGTCATTGAGAAGAACTTCGCATCTACAACTTCTACAACTATTGCCCACGGCTTGATCTTCATTTTATTTGCAAATGCACAGTCTACAAACAATAGTAATTTATAGGAAAGTGCAACACGGTTTGCAGATCACACTATAATTATAAGATAACTTTGCAAATACATCATACTATTATTAGACTTAGGAATTAACTACAGCTTCCTGTCTAACAGGTGATGTTGCTTTACATGCCTTTGCCCTGACTGTACGGTGAACACACGCTCATAGCAACCCCGCCAAAATTGTGTAGGCATTATTCATACTACAGCCGACACTGTATGCCAAGGTTACCTGCATGTCCAGCAGTCATTGTTGCAACTACGAGATGTGTGAGTTTGAGACTGCGTGGGCTAGATATCTGTACACGGTACGGATTAAAGACTTTTCTAAGTACTTGTGTCAGACAGCATGTTGGTTACACGCTTCCTGTCTGCGCCTCTGTTTATCCATGGCTGCTGTTAGGAGCTCTTTTAAAAAGGACATAAGTATGTGTCAACTGGGGTCTTCACTAAAATGAACCCAGGCCACCCTGAGTGAAAACCTCAGTAGGGTCTCCCAGCAATGTGAATCCTGCTGAGGCCAACGACAAGTGCCTTACAGCTTTCGCTGGCTGGTTAAAATGGGCAGAAACTTTTTTTTCGGGCTCCAGGGATAGGCAAAGTGTCCGCAGAAGGACACCAGTGTCCGTGTCAAGGTTTCTGAAGGTTCACAGAACATCATTAAATTGTCCACCACATACCACTGTAAATGTCCACCATGAGCAGTGTTGGTTCCTACCCTTGCTGCTAAGATGATTCCCCTTTGGAGTCAACAGAGATTCAACATAGTGGAAACTGCTACGTTTTTGCCCTTTAAAGCAGACTGTACAAGACATTTATTCAGCCTTTCTACCTAGAACTTGGGTTCTCTGAATGAATTGTGAAGACATGACTGTGGTGTCTGTGAACTAAAGAGGAAGTTTGAGAGAAAGTTTAATGTTCCAAATTCGCAATATAACTATGTATTAAAAACAGTGTTCTTATGCAAGAACGACTGAGCAGACCCTATAAAATACAAAGTTAAAGTTGTGGGGAGAATTTTAAGAAACTTCCTATATTATCTATGCATTATACAGGGAGCTGAAATGTTTAACCTTCCAGCAGATCTTGCCCTTACCAGATCTTGCCCTAGCTGGCCTGCTTCTAACCGTATGGGGAGGAATTAAAAATGGTTATCAAGGATGGAAATTACAAAACTCTGCTTTAGGTGGATGGGTTTGTGAGAGTCTTAGGCCAGACGCAAAGAGGTACATTGTCCAGCTCGGCCAACGTGCTACTGGACCTCTTAGCCAGCCTAGTAAGCGGTGTGGAGGGGCACAGAAATACAGATCTTCCCTTTTATGCTAAATAAATATTTTTGTTCTAAGGGTGTTCAGCCATGCAAAGTATGGATATTGTTCTTGAAGTATGTATTTTAAAGCACCATTTCTCTGCAAAAACCTCTTTTTCTCCAAAATCTCCTTTTAGCCAAATGCAAAATACAAAGTTGCCTTGTTCCTGGTTTCTCAAAAATTCCTTAAAAAGAAAGAACTATTGATATTTTCTATTTTATTTGGCTTCTGCAGATATTGTGTTCTTTCAGGCAGAAATTAAGACTAAACATTTTTTTTATTTTTATCACATTTAGTGCATACAGTTCTCAATAGACATTTTTTTGTTTCCACAATTGTTCCTTGCCCATGGGCATACAATCTAATCATTATTCTTTTACTATTGGGATCAAATTGAAGGGCCACAAAGAGTATTCTTTAGTGCTAGAGTTTCAAGTTCATATTTACAAGTGTGTGTTTGCAGGCAATTAAACATATTACAAGCAGGAAAAATATTACACCGAAACCAACATTTCCAACGTTCTGACTGTTCCCATCTACATCTAACAAAAGCAGTGAGCCCCTGTGGCAATAGTACTATGAGGGTATGGCAAAACAGGCGCGGACATAAAGAACCACTGTAGTCTATAACCAACATCAATGTCCCATAGGCAGATATAACCTAAAGTAGCTAGACTAGATGCAAACCCCCAACATTCCAGTTTGGGAACCCCACACACTGCAGATATACTCCCTCCTCACACCCCAACCACCAGCTGCAGGAATATGCCCCCCCATACCCAATAACTCCCTCTCCCCATGCTCCCCTCCATAGGCTCTCCTCCAGCAGGCCCTGTAGGTTCCTTCCAGCCTCGCTGGCTCACTGGTTACAAGAGGTCCTTGCATCTTCAAAGACCCCAAAGAGATCTCTAATCATACTGCACTGCTACCTAATAGAGCAAAAAGAAGTTGTAAAAAACAAAAAAAGGGACAAATGTAACTAAAGGGAAAAAAAAAAATTATATATATATATATATATATATATATATATATATATAAAATGCTCCCAAACACCTCCTACCCCCTACAGAGGAAATGTACATATTTTACTTTACTCACAAACCCAAACATTTTTAAAAAGAATAAAAATGTATCGTGTATTTTGTCCCTTGCATAACATTAAAAAACTATAAATGCATCAAAAAAACTGCAAGGAGTCCAAATGTTTAATTTTCGCCATATGGTTTTTTAAAGGTTGGTAAAGGAAGGTTTACGTAACATGGTGCACTCTGATACTTGCCTGTAAATGCTAAGGGTAGATACAAATTCCAGGATTATGAGGGGTTTATAATCTTAAAACAAATAAATGAGTACATTTTGCGTTTTCTTTTTCCTCATTTGCATTAGCTACGTACAATTTATACTTTGAAAAGCTTTGAAAAATAAGGTGATTTTTTTTCCCCACAACTTTTTCTTTAATGCTACATGATCGTAGATAGACAGACAGACATCTAGATAGATAGAAAATGCTTCAAAAAAGTACCTTCTTGTCATAAAAATATAATATAGTTTGAATGGGTAAAAAAAAATCCTCATGTGTAAAAAAAAGAGGTTAAAAAAAAATCAGCATTGTATCTGTATAAGAATTTTCAGTGAACATAAACTTTTGGAGTGTGCATTTGATTTATCAAAGGCTGACGGGGTTAGTAGATGCTGCCCTTCGCAGGGTAATTGGTTGTCTTGGGTGCTACTAAAAGGTCAAAATGTATACGGTCCCCGGCTTGTTAGATCTGAGCACGGATCTAGCCTTTGTGTCTCCGTCAGAGGTTCTTGTCACTCGCCTGCACAGCGTTATTAAGGAAAATAAAAGAAATTAACTCATTGAAATTGCAGGTCATAGGAATAAACTCTTGATGCTTATAAAAAAAAGAGCAGGCTACAACTATTTGCGAAAACTCTTTTAAAGCTAAGGGATTGTGATGAATCATGTTTCTGTTTATCTTATCTCTTCTGCCCAATTTTCCATTTTCTGTAACCTTTTTAATGCTTTTAGCATTTAAATCATTAAGGTGGCAGCCATGAACGTTAAAGAAAGTGGGTCCCATTTAATGACCCATCCAAACCTTAATTGGTTTTAACCAAATCCTGTAAAATGTGTGGTTGGCAGTTCAACAGGAGACATTGCAGTTATTAGAGTTTTTTTAATGTGCGAATGTATGGAAGGATTCATCAGCTATTTGCATTGCAGAAAATACATTATTCAAAATGGATTATCCTCATAGTAGTGTATATATGGCGATTACCTCCAGCAATGGTTTGTGGAAGAGTTCCAAGGAAACTCTTGGAAGCATGCGCAAAAAGAGCTCCCTTTATTTTCAGTTTAGGAGCCAGTACCACACTTGAATCAGTCGCTACCTTAGTCAAGTTTGCAGTGAACAATCCCATCTCCAAAGATTATTCAAACCAGAATGGCTTGGGGAAAAATAAACATGAGACGTAACCCTTGGGAGGCATACACCCCCCCACACACTCATTTATTTCTCATACAGACAAATCATTTTAATACACAATCAGAAAATATAAATACAAGTCTTTGCATCTTTCCAATATGGATATTACAGCCCAGCCATATCTTTTAGAGGTCATCGTTTAAAAATATTTTAGGAACGTCAGTGTCATTGTGATGCAAACGGATAAAAATGTGAAAGGTAAGCAAATCCCGCAGAATTGGAAGTGCATTTCTGAGATGCCTTTTATATCACTAGAATTGCACACCGGACGCCTGTATAGGTAATTTGTACAATTATTATTTTTACACCTTTAGATCTCTAACGTCTGCTCTGATCAGGGTCCTAGAGTTTAGTGCCAGATATAGTGCCCTTATTGGAACCTTTCTAATATCAGATTTATGAAAACATACTCAATATTTAGCACTCTCCACACCTTGACATACATAATCTGTCCAATTTGTTTACATGCATTTAATTGCATCTACTCTCAAACAACAAAAAGTGATTTTTAAATAAAATATGAATATACCATGCAATCGCCCAACAAAATAGTGCAGAGTAAGAACTGCAAGAGCTATGAATTATACAGTGGTTTTAAAGCTCACGGTACAAGATATTCCATATGCTATCAAAGGACATGCTCTTTCTCTTTACATGTGTTCTCCACTTATGTCTGTACACTGGCATTTCTAGGGTTAAAAATGGTGTGTACGGAACACAAATGTTTAAAAAGGACAAAAAGGAAACATTTTTGCGAATGATAATGGAACAGGGGGACATTTGTCTAATAAACATACGGTAACTAGGTTGGGAAAAAATTACATTTTATGAAATCCCTATAATAGAGTATATTATAATGAATGAAACTTACTATAAAAAAGGGTTATATACCGTATATATATACAGTATATATTTTATATATATATATATATAGACCATCAGTACAGTCCATAGTGCTCTCACAAAGGAGAAGTGAAAACTAACAATGTTAAAACTGACAACAACATTAACACTTTAGGGTGTTAACAAGTTAAGACATACCGGAACAGATGGAGATGGGCTCTAATACGGAATTCTTAGTTCTACTTTGGAAGCACTTGACTTTCGTGAGGTTAATAAAAGGGTTAAATAGATATTCAACAAAAGAGTATCTAACTCATTAGGACAGTGACAGTTCATTGACCAACTTACAGCTCTCTTAAAAATGAATATCAGGTATATAAAGTACACTTAACAGCACGCTTCAAAATGGTTTTGGGCTATTTGATATGTTGTATTAACCCTTTATTTATAGCTAAAGAGAGCTGAGAAATATGCTTGCGAGATCACGCAGTGTTAACCTTAACATAATTAACAGCTTATCTCGCCGGGCTGGAAATCATGCGCTCAGATCCTTCATCACACTTTTAAAAGAACCCCCTGTACCCAAATTATACTTCTGACCATGTCGGCTAAAGAAAAAAAGCACCAGGGGCAGCAAAGTGGACAGATTGTCATGTTCTTGAAAACATGACTCACAAGTATCTGCAAATTAACACGTAAGCAATTCGGAGAACTCTCTGCAAGTCTAAAAGAAGATTCCATGATTGCTCAGGAACTACACCTGTATAAGACATAATGTATTGTTTTCTTCTATTCCTATTCATTTACTAATATCAAAATTAGTGCTGTTTTTATGTTGTGATAGTAGCTTTACGGAGGGTGGTCTTTATTTAGGGTAAGAAATGTCCACAAAACATGCTACCATCTCCTACTTGCCATGACAGTGGGATTCATATCCATTTTTTTGCTGCCATAATTTGCATATCATGCCTCCCAACAGTCCCAATTTTGCTGCCCCACTGAGCTCTACCTCTGTCCTGCTTTTCGGCTCCGATTATATTCTCCATTGTCTGTGACAGCAGCGGTGCCCAGTAACGCTCCCAGTTTGAGTGACGCCCTACCTCCGAAGCTCTAACCCCTGGCGTCCTGATTCACGGGGGGTAGAAGTTGGGAGGTATGAGATATGATTACTTATACCAAAAGGGTTTGATACCATCACAAAACCACAACAGAAAACTATTGAGGACACATACTCAAATATGTAATCTTTTAGAATATTTGGAGTAACAACAATGAAATTGTAAGATTGGAAAGAAGAGAATAGACACCAGATAACTCATTTCAGCAAAGTATCCTATGTAGAAGGGTGGATGACAATGAAACCTGCCTACCGCATTCACTCACAGGCAAGTTTTCCTTCCATTTGTGTTCTACACTGAAAATGCTGCAGTTGAGCTTCGTCCCTCAAGACATTTTGAGGAGGCTGCTGTGCCTTCTGGCTGCCTTGAAGACTTCTTTGCCCCGCCGAGGCTTTGGCCTTGGGAAGGAAGGGGCTGGACATCCCCACCTGGGAAGCGCAGCCCCAAATGTTTCCTCTGTGGTCCTATCACACTTGGAGCACCTTTCTTCACACAGCGAGGGGAAATATGATAACTTTGGGCTTTCAGGTAAAAATTACAGTAATAATAATAAGTCAAAGTTCAACACTGCTGTTGATCCAGAAGGCAAACCCTTCGTTCAAATGATTTCCAACTGTGCCTCAAAAAGGGAAAAAGTCATTCTTCACCCCAAAATGAAACCTGATTTCTCACTGGATCAATAAGCTGTAAAAAACCCTGACCTCACAACCAGTTAGATTTCCGTATATTTATATTATCACCATATCTCATCTCTTTTTTTCCACCTCCAATCTATACATATTGAGATCCTTTAGTCTTTCTTGATAATTTGTATCCTGCAACCCATTAACCATTTGTAGCCCCCCCCTCTGAACTCGGTGGATATAGGCATTGCCCCCAAATATACATTAGATATCTTATGGTCCACTAGCTGCCACTTGGGCAAAAAAAACCACCCTAAGGCTTGTTATTTTTAAGCCATGTTGTATACTGTATCAAACGCAAAGGGTTAATCCACCAGTGTTTTTCTGCATGCTAAAAAATACATCCCTGATCTAGGAAAGTGAATAAGCATTGGCCTTCTGACTCCAAACAGGAAGATATTTTCTACCATTAAAACTCTGATTTAAGTCACGTGCCGGCGAGGAGGGGGTGGAATGTTAGTTCAGCAGCCATATCCCTTTAACTGCCATATGGGCTCATATGATAACAGCTGTACGGGCCTGCATGCGTAACACTGCGACCTAACAGACAACTGGAAGGAAACATATAGACTGAAAAAAAGAGCTATGTAAAGAAGTCTAACGTTTGCTAAAATATTAAACGCAGATTTCCCTTTTTTTTTCATCCTGTAGTGAAGTCTAAGCGTTTACATTCTTAATGGCTTTATGGAACTAGCACTGCTAATATTAACATTTTGACGTTCTGGAAAACAGAGAAAGATAAAGCAGTCGTACTATAGGTCATGCTACATTTTAAATGTACGATCAAATGCTCGAAGACACCGAATTTAATCTCTGTGCCGCAAGTGATGTGGCAGAAGCTTATTTAACATGCATCCTAAGTGTAATGATATTGACACAACATTTTTGGTTTGCTGCTTCTCCGTGAAGACCAGAAAAAAGACCCAATAACCTATTTGTCCAACATGACCATGCCGCTGAATGACTCAACCCAGAAGAAAAGGAACGTGGCTGTGGCACGCTAATCACCGTGGCTAATCACCACGGCTAGCAACCCCTGGCTTCACCATTGAAATAGTTTTTTTCAAACGGCTAATTTTTCATCTGCTCCTAAACATAAATTCCCCTTAATTTCCTAACAAAAATTGAGACAGTTTCATTAATTATAAATGAGTTGCATTTCACCCTGCAGATTTCATTATGACCTCGTCTCCTCTCTCTGAGAGACTCCCTGGTATAAGCCTTTTATAGTTATCTATACTGATAGATGTTTTTTTTAATTCACCATAGCGCACCTGCAACCCACAGTTTAGTGAATAAACCCTTTTGTTTCTGGGGCAATTCTAGGGAATAACTATCTGATGAAGAGACAGTCACACTTAAATATATTATTAAAACCAGCTAAAAAGACCCAAAAATAATAATAAAAAAAAGAAAATTATACATGAGCTTTATTATAGTGAATTTTTAACTGTTTCATTCTATTAATTAACCAAAATTAATATTATTTTGTAGAGACTTGCCTAAAGTATCAGAAAACAACATAAGAGACGGCAGAAAAGCCTAGACATATTGTGGTGTTATTTCATCATACATTTGAAATGACATCGATACATATACATTTATATTTGTATACTATCTTCAAACTAGAGTCCCACCACTACCACCACCACCACTGCTGCCCAATAACCACCAACCAGAGTTCAAATGGTTAACTGGGAAATAAACCATTAATTGTTCCATGGAAGAAGAACATTTTTTTTTTTTATACGGTGAAGTCGGTCTGAGACCCAGAAAGGGATAGCACGTTGGTTATGAAATAGGTTTAAATAGTTTGGTCGAGCCACTCTTCGCAGATCTCCCTCAAGGCAATTAAAACTCGTCAAACCTGCTGTGGCAAGCGTGCGCTGCGCTTCGGAATAGCAGGAAAAAAAAAAAAGAGAAGGCCCTCCACGCTGTCTCCAGCTTCCACCCCCATTGATCTGCATAGTTCACCTCCAGTTATGGGCGTTCCTTTTTATGGTGCAGCTCAGCGTCTCAGCAAGAGAAAAAGCCTTCAGACAGCACACGGACGGTGGAAAATATTAGGAGTCAAACCAACAACTCTGTTCACAAACAGAGGACTCTCCGGACCCTTAAAATGTTACTGGAACGCACAGAACGAACCGGGCGCAGGCGTAGCACATGAAATAAATGTTATACTCCTGAGAACATAGATGTTACAGAAAATTAGATCTCGCCTTAGAGATCTGCAAGTGTAGATATTGTGCTTCCCATCTAGCAGATATGCAATTGCAAGCTCTGTTGATCAGGGCTCCCCACAATACATCTGTCTATTTCGGTACGTGAGAAATGTAGATTTTGATCTATACATCTTATCTACAAATAAATTTAAAAGAACAGACTTAAAACAAACTTGCTAGACATAGTAGGCTAAGGGCGGTTTGAAATCGGGACTCCCATTACACTCAGCCAGCCTTTTGGCTGACTGGCTATAGTCCCAACAGCTTGAGAGGCTGCGGTTGCATGAACTCTGTTAAAAATGCATTCGCTTAGACAGCTGAGCAATCCCAGTAACCATCTATGCTGTGAATACTGTGCTGCGGAATCTGCACTTTATTAAAATGGCTCAGGGTCTTTCTTCCGAAGCCGTGGTTACTGCTGTAGTGTAATAATCAATGCTGTAACCAATAACCACACCAAAAAGAGGAAAGGTAGACATTACAGACAATTTACAAGCCACCTGCTATTCAGAGATGAAAAATTGGACAACAAATGTTGCCATTTTCTTATTGTCACACTTATGCTAGCTGTGTGGGCCATTTAAATGTTTTTGTGGCGTCCATCCGCAGAATCTCCCATATACATTTGGCCCTTCCAGACAGCTCATCTGCGGCCAGGCGGGGGTCTATTCGGACCCACATGCACATGTGTAGAAAGTGCTTCTATTGATTTCAATTTGAATGCTTTATTGCCACTGATTGGCTGTTTCAAGCAGCCAATCAGTGGTAAGAACCGTTGGACCACATCAGAAGAGGGCAGAAGGGTTGCAGCTTCTACCTCCGATAAGTGCTTTATTATTTGCATTTTCCTTTAAAACCAAAAACGTCCCTTTTAGAATAAGTTACTGTTTGTTACTAGAAAAGGTCTGCACTATAATTGCAGCAATCTTTTACACTCGTTAACTCTACAAATACTCTCTTCCATTTGCAAGATGCTACTTGTCAAATATATCTAAAATGCATCTAAAATGTTTAGTGAATAGCTGGTTTCATGCCTATAATCAAAATAAAATGACATTTTCCAAACTCATTATACAATTTTGGCAAATCCATTTTATCTACATTGAATACCCAAATATAGAATAACCCCTCAAAAACATAACTACTAATATTACACATTCACACAATTGGAAAAAGCACTGAGCGTCTGCACCACGGACCGCAGTCACCTTGACCACTTTATTTTTCATTAACAGGAATCTAGTCCACAATATAAAGCATTTTTATATATCTACCTCTTGCGTTCTAGAATTCTGGCCAAAGCAAATTCCACTAACAGTCCCACTCCAAGCAGTTGCCTTATTCGTAATGCATATTCCACATTAAAAATTAATCCATCCACACATCCAAACGAGTCAATACTAGGTTGCCAGATTACGTATAACATGTTTTACCTTCACATGTGTCCAGTTAAAGGAAAAATTATCCCCCCCCCCCAAAAAAAAATGCTTTCTGGCTGTTAAAAAAACAGCAATATATCTGGTCACTCTTTGATGCACAGTTGCAATCGTATTGAGCGAGTATACTGACAAGGTAATGATGACGCCAGCAGATTACATATGAGGTAAGCACAGGCATAATTATTGAAAGATATATTGATCATTCTTTTTTTGTGAAAGGACTATGGGGTTCTGTATAAAACTGCTAAAAGTTGAACAATCAGCAGAAACATTCAAATGGTTTCTATTAAGATTGCCCGGTGTAACCACTTTGCACTAGAATTGCTTTCTACGTCTCTCCCTTGGAATCTAACAGCTGGAGAGGCTCAGTTTGCACATGAATGGTAGCGATCGTGTAAGGTCATGTGGGATTCAATGGGTTACACAGGAGCAGGGGGCATTAAGCGAGAACACTAGGCATATAGTAGGAAACGTAGCCGGCCTGTCTAGATTTAAGTGGACCTTGCTCCTTTTTAGCTCATGATCTTTGGACCCTGTAATCAGCCAGTTTTCTCTCCTACTATGTCCTTATTGCCAAGAGCTGTAGCAACTCGAGCCATCTCCTCTTGTGTCCAGCACACAGAAAACTGTGCAGCGAGCCTGCAGAAATCACTGCAGCCATTATTTATTTGCTATATGGGGTGAGCAGACATGTGCAAAGTCCCATTAACGGGGTATGATGGATGCACTGGGATGCTGCTAACAAAACGAGGTTTGTGTTAGCGGCTCTACAATATGCATAGAGAGAGGAGGATTATTACGTCAAATAATTTAAAAAATAAATAAAATAAAAAGCATCTATTGCCACAATTTGTTTCCTTGTATTTTTTTTCTACACAAGGACTACATCTCCATACCACGGATAGCTATTCTTGGATCCCAAACTCAAGCACCCCATCTCACACAAGGTGGATTCAGAAATAACTGGAGGCTTTAAGATTACCCGAACCTTTAGAACTCACAGGCAGCCCCTAACCCCAATTCAATGTAACACTGGCCCATCTGTTAGCAAAATAAATAAATTAAAAAAAATAAATAAACTGGAAACAATTAAACAGCTAACAAGTGGCATCTTTGGAAAAGCCAGGGATGGTTTTTAAATAATATGAACACCCTAGGGATATAGTACAGAACTGAATGTGCATTCCACACTGAACAGGTCTGAGTGCTCGATAATAGAATAAGGATTACCCATTCTAGTGCCTCAGTGATCCATGCGACGATTATCCAACCGCACGTACTAATATATATATTATATGTTTTTTATATATATATATATATATATTAAAAACACAGCACACAGTAGGAAACATCTTTATATTTCCTTACGTTTTTAATACATATATTAAAAACTCAGAAAACAGTCTTTGACCCCATTATCACTTTGAGTTAGCCCTTGTGTGGCCTTCTTACTACATCAGATCCTGCTACTTGGCAAGCAGCTAAACAAACCAGTGTAATCTTTTACAAGCAAGGTGCTCCTTTTACGTCAGCGGCTACACTTGTGTTGTCGATAGTTATTTGTTTCTCTCTATCTATTGCACGGGGCTGCAGAATGGGCTGAAGCTTTAGGAATAAATTCATGCTAATTATTAACACTATACGGTGATCGCCCCACCAAGTAAGTCTTAATTGAGAATTAAGCAGTATTAGGTAGCAAAACAATTACTAATAAATGAATTAAGAAGTTATAATGCATACATACAGCTAAAAATGTGAGGCACCAACAGTAAAGGTTTAGGGGCCCTGTATTAGTAATTATATCAGGGCTATATATAATTTGTTTTAATATTGGCATGAAATTTAAACACCATACACCTTGGTGGTGCTATACTATTATTCTTATTATTATTATCTTTTATTTATATATAGCGCCAACAATCTACGCAGCACTTGATATGGCTAGCACACACAATTTGTTGCTTATTGTATCTCTTAATCTCAATCTCTTTTTTTCAAACCTTCCTCGCTAATCCTGATTTATAAAAGTCAATAAAATGTACACATTTACAAAAAATGCAAGGAAAATGAGCCACTTGTGGGCAAAATGGTTGGACTGCCCATTTGGCTGATTGCTCTATACATTTCGTATAGCATGTTGAGTAGCATTGTGTGGCAAGAGACATTTTTTAACATGTTTGGCAAAAGCTTCTGTGAGAACGCCAAGCCCTGCAAATAGCCCCTAAATATCGGCTTGATGACCTTGCGACAACTATTTCTTTCCTGAATCATTATGACGTAATAACATACATCCATGTAACATAACGAACCGCCAAAACAAGATAATCAAGATAAGAAGGCTTTCTTTCCCTGTATGATATTTCTGTCCATTCCGCTCTTTCATCATCATGGAAGCTGGAGAAGATTTCTTCCCATACGTTTCCCTATATAACCTAACATAAACTACTTACCTTGATCCATTAGCACTGATCAGCTGAGATGAGATCTGACCTTTTCCCCCTAATTTTGCGCAGCCCCCTACATGCTGTAGTTTCCCAAAGTTACAGATGGCTGGCTAAATATTGGCTGATTGAAGCACGCCTGTAAATACACCTGTCACGCGACATTGCTATACTATACCTGCTACATCTAACAGACAGTATGCGTCTACACTTTAGATTCATATTAACCCTAACATGGTGTTCGGAGAGACCTGAAATGCTTTTGCTCCCATAAAGTTTATAGAAGAATCCCTCCGTGGTTCCCATTTTTCAGGGAACACCCAGGATTTGGGGCCAATATCTAAATTCTAATTTCTTATCCTAGGGGTGGTATGCCAGTTGGTGGGCCTGCTTGAAGTTTTGCCCACGCTATAGCTAATTTCAGTGAATTTACCTAATTATTCCAAAAAAGTTTTAACCATACAATACGCCTAATTTCTTGTAAAATGTGTCAGGGTTCACTTACGTCTGATAAAACAGAAAGGGAATTCAGTTCCTCAGGTTGAAAATGTTTCTCAATACTTCCTCCTTTCTAACTAGTTTACAAGATGATTGTTAAATCAGGATCAATATGACTTTATATGCTTGTATTTGACATATTATTAAGGGTTTGAAAATATAAAAATGTTTACAATTAAGTAATTTTGTTGTGAAGATCTTGAAGTTTTAATCTCGGATAAAGTCTAGACTGTTTTATCCCTAACATGACCAAAGATAATTTTGATGTTGTAGTAACAGACATATCGCTGTTTTCACAATTTCCTAATTTCTCAATACTAAAAGTTTTGGTATGTGTATAAACATACTATTGTTTTTTTGGTATATCAGCTATAACGCACTTTGTACATTTATGTCATTATAGAATTATGTATGTATTGACATGCTGTCAAGAAGGCAATAAACACCCAAAAGAATGGCCTACGTCCAAGTCTGGTGCATTATATTATTAGGTGCTTTTTATTTTTAAAAGAATATAGAATATTAGTGCTTTGAGTATTATAATAGACTTGTATCATGACAAATTATAGTTGTAGGCAGAATACCAAATGACTCCCACACAAATGCCCACATAATGAGTAAACAGTAGCAATTTGTGCAGATAATACTTATAGAACTAGCTATGGCTCATGGAAGAGCTTCTTCATGAACATGGAAGGTCTACGTAGCTCCTCATGTTGGGAAGTAGTTAATAAGTCTCATTGCTAAAGTGTTAAGTCAACAAATCTCCTAAGCATCCTCGAGACTCCTTACATATCCCTCTCTGTAGTCCAAATATACAAACACATCAGAAGTAAAACATAATCTATGTACCCATCAACTCACAGCAGCAAAGAACACAAAAAGTCCTTTGGCCGTGTCTCCAAAGTTAGAGGTCATATCAGACATAACGATACACAGTAGCTTTACCGTCTTCTAAACCAGTCAGTCTTTTCGAAATAAACTATATCTTATCATAAAATTGGGCGTTTTTTTTTAAATCTTTCTAATTGAAAGGTTAGAAATCCATCTTGCAGGCAGAAGATCTGGCAAAATTACACATAATCAATGTGCCAAATGAATTCCTTCATCTCCCTTTTATATGGCAAAACTAGTCAAGAGACACACAACTTATTTGTGAAATTCAGCAGCATCTTCAAGGAGGAAACACGAGGCCTTCATTATCCTTATATCAATAATTTGTTTGAGCAATCATGGACATATAGAAAAACTTCTATTAAGTACTTTGTTTCCAAAATTAGTTACGATACTTAGAAACGTATAAAGTACCACAAACTAATTTAATGACTGCAAACATTTTAAAATAAAAAAACAACATGTAAAGAATGAAGTTCCACCAAAAAGACATTGCTCTTTGTATTTGCTGCTTATCATAACCAAGGTTCTTCTCTTGTTCTTCAAAAACATATACATTAATAAAGGCATTACAATATATTGAAATCCATACAGTCAAGCTCCCACGCTAAGCATTTCCACAAACCCTAAACTTCACTTTTTAGTGGTCATCAAAGCACAGAGATGATTTGGAGTGTTCACAAAGTTTAAACCTTCATAGAAATCAACAGTAAATGCCATTTCTGATGGCTGAGCTTTGGGTATGAAGGTACAAGCCTGATGCAACACACAGCCCATACCAAGTGAGCCTGCACGCTTACAATTGTCTACAAGATCTCCACTGAAGACAAAGGTCCAGCAAAACATTGTTGATCCCAGGCCATCTGTCTGCAACTGAAGATAGCCCACTGTTTGCCTGCTTCAGCTTGAGACTTACCACTGTGAATATGGGCTTTAACACAGCTCAATGGACTATTTCCATGTCAATTCTAGAAATGACTCTAAAAATGCAGCAAGTGCAGCATTAACCATTATGCAATGTATGTCAAACTAACACAGCAGTCCCCACCCCACCCCCATGGCATCAGTGCATATATCCACCCCCTAAAATGTACTTGTTGACAGAGATCCACAAATACAAAAAAAAACCCCACTAAAACACTAAAAGAGAGTGTTTCACTTCCATTATAGCCACAAAGAGAGAGAAACTTTCTGAAACTGTCAGATCCATCGAGTAACTGCAGACAGGAGCAGCCTCCAGAATTCAGGAACCATTCTGATCTTCAAACTTCAAGGGAAGAACCTAAACTTAAGCATTTAGGAGACTCGGGGATTCTGACAGTGGACTAAATACTTGGAAATGTACAGTGATTGCCTTCTGAATCCTTTCTATAGGTTGTTTTCGTGATCACACGCGATCTGTCATCCAATGGATCGCTATAATGCACCAGTTCAATACTGTACCTAAAAACAAATTAACCTTTACTGTGCTGGGATCAATGGGGCAGAAATAACTCAACTGACAAGGGCGATCGGACAGCAGAAAAAAAAATGAAATAAATAAAAGAATACAGCGCTTAGGATCGCTCCCGATGTTCTATACAACACTGGAAAAGCCTCTCCGATAACGATCCACTACTTCTTGGAACAACTTACATCCCATGTAACAATGTAAACCGACAGAACTTTACTCCGAGGCACTAGATCCAGCGATTAAAACATGTGAGTGACAGCACCCCCCCCTGCCCGATATCTACATGTGATTGTCACTGACATCTGAACAGTGTCATGCATAACAGTTTGTATGTTGCAGCAAGCGGTGTGTATGCATAAATAATCGGACGTGAGTTGAACTTACCACATGCAGTTTCACCTGAGGTTTAAAACATCAGGACCGACCCCCTCTCCCCCTAATCTAGCACCAGCTCCATATGTCGGACCGGCTGCACGATTAAGCCAGTGCTTTTTGCTGGCTGGAGACGAGAGGCATTATACAATGGAGGAGGAGGAGGTGGGGAGAGAGGAGAGCAAAACCCACTGCTTACGAGACTGCCTGCGCTCCCAGCACTTGCCATGAAATAAAATGACGTGAAGAAAAAGCTCTCGCAAGCTCCTTGCCCTGTAGCTCACGTCAAGGCTCCTCCTCTGTCCCCAGCAAGCGCTCCCTCCTTCAGCTGTGTGTCTCTTCCTCCCTCCTTCTGTATTCTCCCTTCCCCCCTCCTCCTCCCAGCCTTTGCTCTGATCTGCAGCTCCAGAGTAAGGGCTAGAAACTAAAGTACAGACAGCAGCACAGCACATGCTCCACATGGAGGGACTGGCCAATTGCAGGGAGGCTTCTCACATATCACTTACATGTGTCTTTGTCCCAAGAGATCAAGCTATGTTAATGCAATTCTGCTGCAAGTGTGTGCGCGCAGTGTACGGGGGGGGGGGTAAGCATTTGCTTGGGCTCTGTAGCCTTGATCATAAACAATGCGGCAAATTCCATTATATGCCCGAAAGTAGAAGGACTTATGTGTAATTATTGTGTTGCAGATTTTGGTGAATGATGGGGAAGCGACTAAGTGACGGCGAGGAACAAAAGGTGCATGGATCGAATCCGCGCCAATGCATGTTAGGAAGCAAGAGAGAATTCGTTGAGGTTCTAGCCCAACAGACTAAGGGCCGTCAGGGAGGCTGCTGGAGGACATACCGACTACTGACGTGTAAGCGTGTTCTAAGTAAAGTTTCGGACTCTCTCTGAACCCCTAGCAAATGGTTATTTCCCATCCCGTCCATCCAGAGGTGCAGCCATGCTGACCTGGGAAATCTCTTCTGGTGCGGTATTTTAAAGAGCTTAATCCCAAAAAATCCTAGCAGCAGTAACGTGGAGCATTCACAATGTGCTTGCGATGTGTTTACATTAAATTCACAATATTTCTAATATCTCTCACTTATTTTGCTGCCGTAACAGTGTCGTCATTGTAACTGATCACTATTTATTTATTTTAGTATTTGTTTCTTTGTAAATAGAATTCCGCTATAAAATTAGCATTAGATGGTCTTCTATTCGAGGACTGTCAAACGATGCATCAGTATGGGGTAAATGTATAAGCGAAGTGCTGAATTGCAGGTCGGTGTTCCTGTATGTTAAGGGGTATCCAGAACTGCAGGTTGTATCACTTGTGACCTTACACAACCCTATGTACTAGTCCTTTTAAAGGTTTGTTTCTGGCTGAGCTGCTATGTGAAATAAGTAACAATAAATGTTCCGTACTCACATATATTTTTAATTATTATTTAAAAAATTTTAATATTATATATATATATATATATATAAATATATATATATATATACATGATTTTTTTGGTGGGGCATTGACTTGTCTAATAATGTCTTATTTTTGCGATTAAAGTGCCAACAGATTATGCTGCATTGTACAATGGAGAATGGAGGTAAACACTCTACACTCTACCTAAAATGCTTAGATTGTCACATTCTGAAACCCTTATTTACAAATTACTTTCACCAATAAAGATATTTCCATAGCCATAGGACACTGAATGATTTCACTGAAGATATAAGTATAAAATGTATACTTGTGGGTTACATTAAAGGGCCCCCCCCAGCCATCATATGCACTTTAATGCATATTATAACTGTGTGGTCCCATCAAGTTTTCATGTGTCCATTTTGGAAATGCATTAGGGGGATTCTGCTGAACACCCCTAATGCATTCGTCCTTTTCCCCACCCTGAACACATCTCCCCGCCCGTGATGTGCTTACCTCCAGTCATCTCCAGTTCTGGCTCCGGTGAATGCCGCATGCCGTGGTCCATTTAAACCTTATTGTGGAAAGTTCTCCCATTGATTGAAATGGGAACGCTTTCCTGCCACTTACTGACAGCTTCGAGCAAGCGATTATGGAGGAAGAGGGCAGCTTGTGCAGCATGGCTGCAACTTCTGTTAGTAAGTACTTTATTTTTCTTTTCATTTTGGAAGAATGCATATTAAAGTATTCACAGTAATGCTGTCAGGCATATTAGACTGCCCCTAGTTTAAAAAAGTGATCTGACCACCCTACTCAATAAAAGACGACATTGGAGCAATTTATTTAAAGTGCATAGTGGTCTGAGCCCCTCACTTATTCCCCATTAATTGTAAAAGAACTGAAGAAGCAGAATTATAAAATAAGGTTTAGCTATGGTTTCTACTGGAGAGGAAGCAGCAAGTCACATGATGAGAAGAGTCATACATAAACCGAAACAAAAAGCACACAAACACACACACATATACCGTATTGGCTCGGATATAGGCCGCCCCCGTATATAGGCCGCACCCTAAAAGTTTGGTGCTTTTTTAAAGAAAAAGTTTTTTCTTTAAAAAAGCACCAAAAAAACATCCTGCCACTCTGCCCCCCCCCCGAGATACGCTGCCACTGTCCTCCCTCCCTGAGATATGCTACCACTGTCCTCCTCTGCCCCCCTCTCCCCAACTTACCGGAGCAGACTCCCGGGTGTCTTGCGGGGCCGGCGGGGGACATCTACGCAATACAACTTCCAATGCTTTTCCAAGGGGGACTAATCAAAAATATCAATGGGACACTCAGCTGTGCATTAAAGTGCATGGCTGGAGGCTGGAGGGTCCCTTAAAGTTTTTTCTCCCATATTAATTAGTTTGATAATTGTGGTCAGTCTGTTCAGGCAGACTTTATAAGTGTGAACTAGAAAGGGACAACAGGGGATTTTTTTTAGATTTGCTAGTTTTTGCCACCCCATTATACTGGTTAAAAAACCATGTGAGTAGTTGTGTTAAAAGATTGTCCCAAGTATTATCTCAATATTAGAACCCCAATATATGTTGCAATGTGTAGACAAAGCTAGAAATAACCGGAAATAGAAAGGTTTCTAAAACCTTACGCTTCATGCAGTAAATGCATTGCTTGATATCTGGGCCTCCAATGTCACATAAAGTGCACATGGGACGCTTCCTAAAAACCTTAACGTTTAAGGTTAAGCACAAGCAGCTCTTGCAACAAAACCATTATTTATTTTAGCACATACTGTAAGAAGCCATGTTCGGATCAGATGAGTCTGCACCTGTGCTGCAGCTGTCTCCCTGGATGGGTCTGGTGCAGTTTGAAATATAGCAAATACAAATGTACAACACGTAAAGCCCTTTCTACCTTTCAACCAGCTACTTGTGTGTTTACATAGTTACAAACTACTCAGGTTTAACACTAGACAAGATAAACCACTCTATGTTGATAGCCGTTGTTTGACTTTTCAATTTTGAAGGTCAAGTAATCATAATTGTAGATTGACGGGGTCAGAGCTCATGTTGTGTCTTCAGGCGTTCTGGGTGCTTGTAGAATACAGTCTACAAGCTGTTAGTTGCCAATAAGCTATCTAGATAACGGCAAACCTTTTTGTTTTGTCGTATGACAGGTTACATGTGACAAGAACACAAACCAGGTCAGTGTAGAAACTTTTAAATGACTTCTGTGTGTTGTATAGGTGGAAATCTGTAGTATGGCAGGATGTACTAGCTGGGTCATACCCACCCCAAACCTAAAACTGGTTTAAATGTGCATGATGTCCAACAAATTTAAACCATTTTAATGGCACTTTTAGGAATGGGCACCAAAGGTGCATTTAAATTAGGTGGTGTCCTAGGAGGGGCAGCCTTGGCCAGTATTTCCTATGATGGGCACCATGATTTATGAAAACTCATATAAAGAAACCAAATCTTAATTATAAGCCTAATTTTATAAGAGAATCAGATCATGTGGAACTCCAATGTAACAACACCAATAAAGGGAAACAGTAGTATTATTACAACTATCATGTCATATTTGTACAATATCAATGTCAAATTCAGCCCGTGTATCTTACAAAAAACTCTCTCACAATCCACAATATAATATCCCCAAGAGTTTAACAAGTACTAAATTTATTTAAATAGTTCAGGTATCTCTATTGATCATGACTTATTTTGTTTAATGGTTGACTATTACCTTGAATAGTTTTATTACAATGTTAGATGTTCTGGGTTTTTCTTCATACTTACCAAGGTGGCCAGTATAAGGTTTTTTGGACCTTTTGGAGCTGAAAAGCTTAATAAATATTATTCTTTTATTCCTTACCCACCCCACTCTGTATACTATTATTTTTAGGAATATCGAACATTCTCAGTATAATCAAACATACAATGTGTGTTCAATAGTCTTGATGATGAGAAGAGGTGTCTTGGAGAATCATCTCATGGTTTAGTCATAAATCCCTGGAGTCTCCTCAAATTTTCTTCCTGGTGCCTAACTTTTGGCATAGTTCCTATTAACCTTGAAAGGTACATCTCTTTCTGTCTCCAAGAAAATAATTATATAGATCTGTACAGCCGGGCCTATGATGCCCTTATAGATATTCCCCATCGTATCAAATGGCTACTATAAAATGTCAACTGTTTCAGGAAAAAGGAATATCTGCTAAACTTTTGTAGACAGCAGTTAATATATGTTTTTACCTTACCGCCCTTATTCATATTGGATTATGGACAAATCACAGGGTAACTGGTTTAATATACTGTTTTTCATCACAAATTCTTTGGGATAGGATTCAAAATCCTATTTTTTCCTATTATTCATTTTTGCATTTTAAACTGTAAAAAGTTCTGAATACATGTTTTAAAAAATATAAAAAATATTGTATAATAATTATATAATTCATAATAATTACTAATCAGCCATGTGCAATTGCACTGCTTAACAAAGACCAGGAAAATATATATTATATATATATATATATATATATATATATTCTCAATCCAGATTCCAGTTACATTCATTACGTATACTGTACTTCTTTACGTGTTTTTACTAATGGGAATAAAGGCTGTTACAGGGGAATTTGGAATATGTAATTACGTGAATAGATTTGAAGTTCTTTTCTTCGTAAATAAGGTATAATTTTCAAGGTGACATGCGCTACCAAAGGTTTGGGGTCATTTAGCCTTGTTTTTGAAAGATAAACAAATCTTGAGCTTTAAAATAGCATTGAAATATAGTGTAGATGTGGTTAATGTTGTAAACGACTATTGTAGCTGGGAACCAGGGCCGGCCTTTGGGGTGTGCGACCTGTGCGACCGCACAGGGCGCCACACTCCAGGGGGCGCCGCCGCCGCCGCCACGGGGTCCTCCGCCGCCACGGGGTCCTCCGCCGCCGCCGCGGGGTCCTCCTCCGCTGCCGCCGCCGCGGGGTCCTCCTCCGCCGCCCCCTCTGCACCTAAATGAAAACGTTGTTTTTTTTGTTGTTGGTTTTTTTAACTTTATTTAACATGGAGGATGTTAAATAAAGTTAAAAAAACCAACAACAAAAAAAACAACGTTTTCATTTAGGTGCAGAGGGGGCGGCGGAGGAGGAGGACCCCGCGGCGGCGGCAGCGGAGGAGGACCCCGCGGCGGCGGCGGCGGAGGACCCCGTGGCGGCGGGGGAGGACCCGGCGGCGGCGGCGCCCCCTGGAGTGTGGCGCCCTGTGCGGTTTGAAGGGGCAGAGGGGGGGTAGTTTGAAGGGGCAGAGGGGGGGGTAGTTTGAAGGGGCAGAGGGGGGGTAGTTTGAAGGGGCAGAGGGGGGGTAGTTTGAAGGGGCAGAGGGGGGGTAGTTTGAAGGGGCAGAGGGGGGTAGTTTGAAGGGGCAGAGGGGGGGGTAGTTTGAAGGGGCAGAGGGGGGGGTAGTTTGAAGGGGCAGAGGGGGGGTAGTTTGAAGGGGCAGAGGGGGGGGTAGTTTGAAGGGGCAGATGGGGGGTAATTTGAAGGGGCAGAGGGGGGGTAGTTTGAAGGGGCAGAGGGGGGGTAGTGAGGGGGGGCGCCAGAGGAGTAGTTCGCACAGGGCGCCGGAACACCTAAGGCCGGCTCTGCTGGGAACATTCGAATTTTGGATGGAATATCTTACAGAGGCCCATTACTCCCATCACTCCTGTGTTCCGATGGTACATTGTGTTCGCTTATCCAAGTTTAAGCTTAAAAGACTAATGAATCATTAGAAAAGCCTTTTAAAATTATGTTACATAGCTACAAATTTCTTTGTAACGACCCCAAACTTTTGAACGGTAGTGTATATCTGTATTACACACCTGATGTCTATGTTAATCAACTAGCCTTTTTGGCAAAAAAATGAAGGCCTAAACATGCTGGGGAGGTATTTCATCAGCCTTTAGCCTCCCGAAAGAAGGTAGACAGCCCACAGTATAGTCAGACCACTCTGTCTTGGTCTGCATGCTAAGACTGACTAAACAGCACAGAGTATCTACCTGGCTAACAGGCAATTGTGTTTTAATTAATTAACGGCATATGGAGATGAATGACTGCAGATGCTCCGCTAGAAATATATGCACTGGCTTTAAAACGCCGCGTTAACCAACCGTTTGCTGGCAGCAGGGTTGCAGGGAGATGGGTATTTTGTGGATTTGGTAACCCTTGTAAAGTTAAATAAAATTGTATTTGTGCTAGAAAAGTATTTGGCATGATTTGGACTGAATTTCCATGGATTCTAGCAGCATGGTTTTGATTGATTAATACAAATGAAAGCAGCCAATACTACAGCTAGTGACCACTGACAAGGGGACAAAGAGGCAGATGACGCCTGTGATGCTCTGAATTGAACATTTTGGACCCCAAACAGTCACAAGGGTGTCTAGAGTAACAAGAATGCAAATCATCCTTTACACCATGACTGGATTTTTTTATGTTTTTTTGGTTCGACTACAGGGTAACTTGTAGTAAATGCTTGTTGAGACCATGCTATTACTGGGCCACTTGTTTAGGCTTGCTGTTGGTTTACATCTGGGATTATCAGTCATGAAAAAGCAATACGAAGGATAAAACGTGGTTATGAGAACATTTCTGTCAGTATTGTGAGTATAGAAAACTACATGGTGTTTCAAGTAGATGTGCAACAATCTTTATTTCAGTGTATCTAGAGCTAAACGAGGAACAGGATCTCTTCTTATGAAACTAAATTGCACCAAACTAATGCTAAACACTTGTCACGGTTGTAATCACAGAAGGGCAATACCAGCAATAGAGGGTAAGTAGCTGTTGCTAGGTAGTATTTTT
This sequence comes from Spea bombifrons, assembly GCF_027358695.1. Lineage (NCBI taxonomy): Eukaryota > Metazoa > Chordata > Amphibia > Anura > Pelobatidae > Spea > Spea bombifrons. The sequence continues at coordinate 20,777,716 of NC_071089.1, read as the reverse complement.
TTTCGTAGAATAAAAAAGGTGTTTTTCTATAATAGATTACTGGAAAGTCTACTTATTCTTTAGGAGGACTGCTACCTAGCAACACTGTGGAAGAGTAGCACATAGAAGTTGTCTACTAGAAGACAGCTTTCCTGGTTGATCATAAAACTGAATTCTTAAGTTTCAAGAATTCTTTTTATTCTATGATAGGAAAAGCTGCTTACATTTTGCAAGCCTTGGTTCCTCTGTTTGTGGCACATATATCTGTATTTGGAAAAAGTTTGGTGTAAATTGATGGAGCCTAAACTGGAGTGTTGGTTTTCGGCAGGGTCACACAAGGCTGAAGGCCTATATTGCTGGAGTAATATACGAAGCACATCACTGTCATGCTATGAGGACGTAGGCCGACCTCATTGGGCATGGGAAATCCATGATGTCATGCACATCTTGTTGCATTACACGGGAAGAGGCAATCAGAGGCCTACACTACACAGTCATTCACCGATACACTGCTTGGACCTTATTCAAACAGGTCCACAATTAATAAAGTTACTCATACACTTTTCAACATTAGAACACTGCCACGTGGCCATGAACCAGTTTAGACTCTGACTGGGGCCAATGATGAAGTCCAAATGGGCTTAGCCCTGTTGACCAGGACACCTTGACAATTAGACACCTTGTGGATTAGTAGTTGAGGATAGCTATTACCATTGGTACACTGCTGGTCTTGGGATGTTGGTAAGTGACTGTCTATACCGTCATAGCCCAGGTTTCTGCCACAAGCATCCTGATCGTGAGGGGTAGAAGGGTGTCCACAGCAATCCTTTATATCTTAGCTTGAGATACCAAGATGTCCAGTGTCTTAATGTAGAACAGCACGGCAACAGAGATCTGTGCTATCTTTTGATCATTTTTACAGATGGTGAACAATCCATCATCAGTAACGCAAAAACACATCCCAACATGGCTCTGCTGAATGAACTGCCTTGTTGATTTTTTACGTTACGGAGGGGAAAAAAACAACCTTTTCTCCATCCCGTGAAAAACTCACACGCATAAAAAGTATGCATATGCACAAGGCGGTATATGCTTAGATATGTAGTTAGAAAAGTAATGAATGACAAAAGCCAGTTCTCTTTTAATGCACAACAGAGTAAGCCCGCTGAGTGCAGCAACCACAAATATGATAAGTATTTGAGCTATTCAACAACTTGAGACTGGTCAACATGTTGGACTGAAGCAGCAGTGCCTTCTCTACAACTGAATTTCCACGTCCTGAAAACTAACAGCAGCTGGTGTTTTTAACTTTTTTTTCTTTCTAAGGGGAACTCAGGGGGACTTTGAAGTGGTCATAAAAAGCCTCTCTCTGCAGGCTACATGACGAGCAGAGTATCTTAAAAAGTTATTCTCACTTTCTCTGCAGGGAACTGGAGGGTTATACTACGACGAGCATTGTTGCCAAGTCAAAATATTTCAAAAACCAAAACATACTTTTTTTTTTTTTTTTTTTTAGAGCGCAGCGTTCAAAAAGAAACTACGCATATGCAGGCGAGCAAACAACATTTTGACATTTACATGATACATTTAAGCAGTGATGCACCTAGAGGTGTCACAATTTGGGGACATTTGTGCATAGACCCAGACTCCCAAAGGGCCTGGCATCTCTGAGTGCCTAGTGCTATAGTGAGAGAGAACAGAGAAATATTGCAGAGACCCCTGAGGCCTCCCATCATATACTGGTACCTTTCATGACTACTACTGCAAAGCAGCTCTAGGAGGGCCTGAGCAGATAGTACCAGCCAATGAGAAAACAAATCTTTTGTTTTTATGTTAAAATAATGGTTAACTTTTAAAAGACCGTCTAATTTCCCTGACACTCTGTAAAAGCACTCTGTAAAGAAGAATACCAATTTAAGTATTAAAGTAAGTAACTTAATATGCACTAATAAATAAAATATAAATAATTAAACCCGCAGCAGCTACACTCCTCCTCCAAGAGTCAACCATTCTGTTCACTGATTGGCTGCTTGAAGCAGTCCCTCAGTGGCAGGAAAGGGCTCCCATTAAAATCAAGGGCAACACTTTCCACACACATATACATGCTATGGTCTGAACGAATCCCCAGCTTTACTGACTGGAAGTGAGTATATCATGTGCAAGGAGATGAGTTTATCCAATTACATCTGCTGCAAGGCATTTAGCCAGGAGTGTGGAAAGAAGCAAATCCATATGAGTGATTCTTTAGAATCCCCCCATGGGTTTGCTAAACGGATAACACAAACATTTTAAGGGACCACACAGCTATTATATGCATTAAAGTGCATATGATGGCTAAAGTGTCCCTTTAATCACAGGTGTGTTGTTTTGTGACAACACACACTTTATTTATTTAGTTCATATTATTTTCTTCTATGCTCATTGGTAGAAACATAGAAATAGACCACAGATTTCAACCATTCTAGTCTTTTTTCAATTTTTTTCCTGCTTTAAAGACTCTCACAGAAACACTACAAAATCAGCCAGAAAAGTGGAAGCTGTTATAGCTTTAGGAACATGGTGTAAACACATAATTTTCAGGGCTTTCCTCATATCTATGCAAAAAAAGCATGTGACTAGCTTGAGAATTTTGCTGTTTTATTATTAAATATAAATATTGCTTGATTTTAGTTTTTTTTTACTTTATGCCCACTAGAGACTCTTGTAACCTGCTGTTCTGTTTTCAGCATGTCCTACTCCTTGATACTTTATCAACGAGTTAACAAAGATCTAATGAGTGGATGTTAGGCTATCTGATGTTTCCAAAAGACTGGACAATATAACAAGTTCAACCAAGTCTTGTGACTTTGCCGCTTTATAAGAAAGCACAGTTGAGAAGTTTGCGATGATGATTTGTAGTTAAATTATTCTGTTTTTTTTCCAGCAGTTCTCCAGGTGATGACAAGTATGAACTGGTAGTATAAATACAACATGAGCATTAAGTTAGGGCAGAGCTTATGGAAACACAGTATGGGATGTAAGGATCCTTTCACCAATTCTCAGGGACCACAATAGAAGAAGTCCCGTTATTCAAGTCCTCCATTGTGGTGCTAGGTGCATCTAGTCTACAGAAGCTTGGAAATGTGTCCAAAGAGAAGAATGATGCTACACCTGAACCTAGTTCTTACATTACATTGACTACATAGGAATCAATGTTAACTAAATTGAGGTCCAACATGTTTGTTGGTACACATCTCTATTTGGTTGATGCCAAAACATTACTGAGACAATGAGGGGTTCTGTAAAAAAATGGTCACACAAATGGTTGAGTTAAACATTGTTCTGGAGTAAACTATACAAAGTGGAACATCTGGGCATATTCCACAGTAAATGTCGAGTCAAGCAACATACAGAAGGACAGGAACCGAAACACGGGAAATACAAGACAGAAATGACTGCCTCCCGGTCTGTCCAGTCATATTTGACCTTTAGGAAGCCAATCAGAAAATTGCTCAATCCAAATGTATTAGTTTTAGCAGGTATTATTGTTGCTAGGTACCTGGTAAACAATGTCTAACAGGTGACTTGGCATCCAGCCACCAATGTAACCTGAACCTCTCCTGTGAACAGAATATTCTAGTTGGAAGTCTCAGAGCAGGCTTGGGAGATATACTGTACTTTGTCATATTTCTTTTGAAGGTAAACTATAGACATCATAAAAAATACACTTATCCCTCTCACCTGATGAGTTACCTAAAGGCAAATGCTATTATATGAGGGTTTCTTATAGGGTACGGGAAACATTGAAGAGGTAGCAATATCAGCTTAGTTATATAAGGGACATACAAATTAGGTGTGTATGTATATGAGATGAAGGTGATGTGACAGGACAGTCCTAATTTGAGACCCAATTTTGAAGAATAATAGAAGAATCCAAGAAAAGCACAATATGTAGGTGCTTAAATGTGCTGGATCATTGCACAAGCATTTGTAACTGACAAACCTAAAACCATGACCTTGCCGTGCTTGAATTCCAGAGAAGAAAATGTGGTCACCATATGAAAGATATACGGCATTTAACTTAATACAAGTGTAGCTGCCACAATGGTAACCTTTCCTTTATTATGTTCTAAGGCTATTACGGACATCTGAATATATGAAAAAATATTACAGCGCTACGAGAAAGTGAGCTTGGTCTGTTTAAAAGAAAAACAAATAAGCTCTAGTGCACTGGGGCCCAGGTAAACTTGTAAATAATTTCACATTGACAACATTACTGGAAAGAAAAACATGAGGGGCACTGAGTTTTATGAAATGCTGTAGAAGATGACAATGCTTTTTCCCCCCCCGTGTACTTTTGAGAACTTTTTGGATAATATTTTAACAGAGTGGTCAAAAAAGTAGATTTGGGGTGCACTTAAGCGTATATGATAGTTGAGTGGTCCCTTTACATTTTGTAGTGTCCACCTCCTACAACCAGTTTGGCCAAACACATCTCCTGATATGTCCTATGTTATTCAATATGTAACACTGCCCTATCACTGATTGGCTGCTTTTGAGTCAATTGTGTGAAACATCAGACCGCTGAAGGGGAGTTTTTCTGCAGTTCTGAGGTAAATATTTTATTATTTATTTTTGTGAAGGTTACATGGATGCATATGAACGTATGAAATGCCAATGTAGGCCTATAAATGCTTGTGTACTTCTCCACGTATCTTAGAATCATCCGCTGCACCTGCTGCCAGTGATCTCCCCACCTAGTTGATGTGCCCCAGGCAACTGGGCTGAGTTGGTCAAAGCTTCATCATGTATGTCTTCAAAATGCTCAGAATAAAACAGAAAAGATAATGATTTTATATGTAATAAAACTCCAACAAGGGAAGAAAAATGTAAAGGAATAAGCCATACAAAACAATGTAAAGTCATGTTGAACCTTGTTGGGCATGGACACAGAATAAAGATAATTCTGGATCCTTTCTTTCTTCTGTACTGGTAACCACTACAACTGCCCGTAAACCAACCCTCAAAGAAAAAACACGTTTTGTCAGTACATAACCCAACTTCTTAAGGAATAAATATAATTACATATAGAAATGGAGCATAGATTTATTATATATAGTATGTTTAGTCCCTTTATAGTTTGCATCCTGGTAATTTGAATGTAACAGTGTTTAGGGAAGTTTAAACATACTTTACTTTCACTTTTGATTGTTCAGTATTTAAAATAAATGTTTCCTTCTTGAACTTTAATCCCTTGACATATTTGAATGTCTGTATCATGTCTACCCCTTCCCTCTTTAGGATATATATATATATATATATATATATATATATATATATATATATATATATATGAAAAGCACTTTCAAAAGATGGTCAGGTCTTTAAATTAACAATTTCTCTTTATTCAAACAAAGTCGACGTTTCAGTCATTACTGACTTTCCTCAGGACATATGTCCCAGAATAGTGGAATTTGGCAACAAATATACTTCGTAGCGCCATTGGTACTCAGCCTTAGTGATCAGCGTTAATGGCATAAGCCTTTCATGGAATCAGGATCCTAATAGGTATCATATTCTATTATTTTTAACTAAAATATTTAAAGGTGCCTTTTAGTCCTTTTCAAGGGGTACTTTGCCGGACAGTCTCAATGTGATGCACAAAGTCAAGGTTTTGTGTATTTAGTAATAAAACTGCTGTGTCCAGCAACGCAGGCAGCACCTATTAGAACTTTAAGTACTATGTATGGTGTATCCCAACATATTTTTTGCTTTGATCCGTTAGGGAATATAATTACGAGAGTTTTCAATACTTACTGAATATGCCTAATCTGAGGAAGATACAATTGGTCTTTACAGCATTATTGCTAATGCAAAATTATACAATTGTTTGGTGGCATTTAGAATTTACGTAGTCATATAACCAATCACGGATTGCACTGCTATGAAAGTGCCTCAAGCGTTTCAGTAGAAAAGCAATGTCATCAGGGCCGGCCCGACAATGGAGCCGAGTGGGGCAACCGCTCCAGGCAGCACTTTTGAAGGGGCAGCACTTCGCAGCCCCAAGCCCCTTTTTTTTTTAAAGCGAAGAGAGAGAAAGGGGCGCCGAGTGGTTTTCGCTTACCAAGCTGTCAGTACCCGCTCGGCGCCCCTCTCTCTCTGCTCTGCGGCGAGTCTCCCTGTTCAGTCTCGGTGCCGGCTTGTAATGCTGAGTGCCGGAAGATTTCCGGCGCTCAGCATTACAAGCCGGCACCAAGACCGAACAGGGAGACTCGCCACAGGACTGCTGAAAGGTAAGTACAAGGGGGGGGCGGCAGGGACGGAGGGAGAGGAAGGGTAGATAAGGGGGGGGGGCATTTTAAAATTTTGCCTTGGGCCGGCCCTGAATGTCATTGTTGCTTTTAACCCCTTAATGACAAAGCCCGTACATATACGGTTTTCAATGGGTTTAGGGACCGCCCATTGTCCTTAAGGGGTTAAAAAAATTACTACTAACTGTTAATGTGTTCAAAGTAACTGTAGCTATTCTTGAAAATTTTAATAAATGGACTTTCTACCTTTAACTTTTTGAAGCTTACCCTGAGGAAAGTAAGAACTAGAATATAGGATTTATATTCGTAAAATCTCGGGTATAATACGCACCTGTGTATAATACGCAGATATACCTTTATATTCAATTTTGTAGGAAAAATGAAGTACCTGTGTATAATACCCACACACCAGCTTAGGTCACTGCCTGATGATCAGCGAGACTGATCAACGATCAGCAACCTAAAGAGTCATTAAATGTGGATCAGATCACAATTTATTAGGTTAAAAGCTATTAAAAATAAAATAAATATTGTAAATATTGTAACTACTATCAGTGACTGGATTAGGTCACTGTCAGTGATTGGTGAATCTGATCAATAATCAATAGCCTATAATGTCACTAATCAGTTATATAATAAAAATGATACAAAATTCTAATAGTTTTTTTTTAATAATCTGTATGTGTTTTTTTTACCAGGATGACGTGTCTCTCTGACTCTTACAGGTGGAAGGGTGAGAGGACATGTGCTGCAGAGTGTAACTGACAGCAACTGATCTGGAAGCGCCTTTGACTTTCCGACCAGTGCTGTTTTTTTTTAATTATTATTTTTATTTATTTTTTCTTTCAATGCTGGAGCTCCATAAGAGCAGAGCATTGATTGTGACTTGGCCACACAAACCTGTGGGGACTGAAGACATAAGTGTTAACTCCTTCAATACCATGATCACGATTGGAGCGATCATGCAGCATTAAAAAAAATTGAACTCAGGTATAATATGCAACCCCCCTTTTCAGGCCTCTTGAAAAAAGGGTAAATTGTATTTATTATACTGGACGTGAAATATTGTTTAAATGGTATGAAATATTTCTGATATAGTAAGGCATAACAATCTATTTATCAAGATCAGAATACATTTGTTAATAGGGGAAAGTAAAATGCCCATAGGGAAAGGAACTTAAGTGAGAGTGTGAACAGGATAATAATATGGCATATAGCAGGTGTTATAATATGGAAAGAGTGGATAATGGGGGAGTAGATAAGAACACTGAGAAGAGTTGCTGAATAGGAAGGATAATGAGATACGGGAGTGAAAAAAGATTATGAAAAGGAGTGAGAACAAGTATAAGTTTACAAGGAAAGAAAAGTACTAGGATTCATAATGCCAATCAGTGGCATCCAAGAGGCTTGCTGAGTCTTTACGTCAGGGGAAAGAAGCACCGACTAGGTGGTCCGAATGGTTCTTATTTGCTGTCAGATTCTGTTTCTGTGTCTCTATAACAGTCATAGCCACTGTTGCAATTAAGCCTGGTAAAAAAGGAGACATTTAAATAAATAGGTAAAATAAATATTTACCAATTTAAACTTTGTATAGCATAATAGCATTTTATTATTTATTATAGATTAAAATACAAATCAATTATCCAAGAGAGCCCTGCCTTCGATATCGTCCTCCTTAAGTGTGCATTCAATATAAAGTCGAGTAGGACTGATCCTCAAAAAAAAGATACAACTTGAATAAGTGTAAAAACGGTGTGCTTCGGTGCCAAGCACATCTGCCCCAAAATGCTATCCATGTACCTTTTTTAAGTGGGTACTATTTTTTAATAAAATAACATAGCAGGCTACACCCCTACAGAGTCATTGCAATGTGTTTCCATCAGCATCTAGATACTTCCCTGATGTGATGGATCAGAATCCAATCAAAATTAGCAATTAACCTCATCAGTGCTAGAGAAGACATCATGCATTGCCAACGCCTCTATTGGATCGATGGAGTTAAAATGGGAAAACAAAACTCAGGGAATTCTCCATTACCAATCACTATGATCATGATATTGGGTGCCAATGTGTTTGTACCATATTAACTACAATGCCCAAGAACTGCTCGTGCTACAAAATCTTTGTCAATTCCATATTACTATTAAAAATCCTCAATCTAAAGGCATTCTGCAAGAACCTTTTCATATTCTTACTATTAACTTTGGTGCCTGGTTGATATTTTTAATATCTGCCTGTCCTGATTACTGTCCATACCTACAAACATTACCTCTTACCTGCCTTATTTGAATGTTTCGACTTAGTACGTGTCCACATAGCATTAATGTATATGTTTTTCTCCACTTGTTCTATGACTCTTGTCTCTTTCGTATACCCCTCCTTCTTCTTATCCCTTAATTATTCTCCTGTCTCTGAATACTCTTTGTGCCGTCCTTCCAATCCTCTCCCAACATATTCCTCCCATCCCCCTTATTTTCTACACCCCTTCACCCTACCTCCCATCTGCCTCACTGGAGGTTATTGTTTACTTAGGAGTCCTGGCCCCAAAGGAAGGCGGTTTCAATCGAGTTCTCTAAGCGATCTTGTAAAAAAGTGATTTTCACTTCATAACACAACTGGACGTGTTTTTTATATCTTGGCTGCCAGGGAAGTTTATAATCCGTTTGTGTGCAATGACTTGCAGCCCCCTCTTGAGCTAATAGCTAAAGGCACTCTTACGACAAGTGTGCATTAAGATAATGTATTAAGTTGTCTATAACAAGTTGGCTTATCTTGTGTATATAATGTGTTTTCCTGTAATATTGCAATATTATTTTTTATTCATTATCTATCTACCCGTGTATCCATCTATACTGAATATACTTATACTGTTAGCAAAACTGTAAGCCAAAATAATAATGTTGGTGCTGCATACCAGAGAGATTTACCAAACCTATGTCTTCTGTTTGGAGAGAACTCATAGTATACAAATATACTGAAAAAAACATATGTAAACATATCTAGACCTTGGTAGAGCCTGAAATACGTATTATTGAAGTGGACCTCTCATCAGAAAAAGTATGGATAACAAGTGCCCACTCCAAAATAATAAAAATATATACACATGCCACAATAGAAAGCCCCAGTGAGTTGCATTCCCAGGAACCATATTTAAGAGGACACGAAGGACACCACAGGCATAGTTAGGCCATTGTGTAAAATAAGTTTTTGCTCTCACTAAGCTACCAGAAAGTGAATATGCAAACCAATAATCTATCATGTGTGCTGCTTCTTTCCATGTGCTCCTATGCTAAAAAGTTCGTTTGCAAAAGAGGTGAACATTTCAACTCTCTGATATCACAATCCCTTATCGTGTACAAACCCCAGTGAGCTTCTTCTCCAAGACACGCTGAGGTTATTCTGTATAATGGCTAGCTAAATCAATGAGTAGAGTGTTGGACATCGCCACTATTACCTTTAATTTAGAACTAGCTCAGCCCTCCTTGCAGGAAAAGCTCACCGGGGTCTGCACTTTATCATGCAGAATGGAGAGGAATGTGGGCATAGACCACTAGGTGCTGGGGTCACCATTTTCTGCCAAGCTGTTTCCTGGAAAATGAATGGTTGTGTATGGGGTATGGCTGGGGCATGGACATGCGATAGCTGAAATGTTTAGTTTCGCATGGAGGTGATAGAAAGAGTGAGGAGAGAGACAAAAAAGAAAAGGATACAATAAATAGAGAAAGGAGAGAAAGATAGTAGAGAGGAGAGGGACAAGGTAAAGGACATGAGAGGAAGGGGAAGAGAGAGGAGAAACAATAAAGAAATGAGAGGAGTGAAATAAATGAGAAAACCAGAGTGATGATACAAAAAAGAACAAGAAAAATAAGAAAAAGCGGAGACAAAGAAGGAAAGAGAAGACCAAAACAATGACATATATTTATAATAACTTAAAAAAGAAGTGAAACCTGCTCACAGCCTTAGTGCTACAGACAGTGACAGTCAAACTCTTCTTTCCACAGAATCTGCATACTGGACTATGGATCATATCCGCAATCTACAAATCTCTAGCACATGTATGCCACGGCACTGTAACTCAACCATCCTCCCATACATCAGTGATAGCGGGCACAGAATGAGAAATCTCTTTCACACCCATGATGAAAGTTATCCCTTTACACAAAGTTCCAGGGCCTTGCCTAGTATTATATTTTATTTAGATAGCAGAACTAGAACTGATAGAATAAGACAAAGCGATATACATACCTGGGAACTTCCCAGGTCAGGCCACCCAGAGCCCTCGCCCTCTGCTCACATTGGCAGGGTGATTACACGAGGGGCATAGAGAATTGTGCGGTAGGGGACTTGGGCATTGAGTGGACATGGCCAAACAGAGCTCCCATGCCCTGGAGATGGAGCAGGTATGCCAATACATTAGGAAAAGAGGGCCCTTCTCTCATTCAGGTGGTTTTACTTCTTCAAATACTGTCCTACCTCTCCCTCTCCGTGGAATGCAGACTCATAGTGCATAGGCAGTTGTGACCCAAGCATCCATTATTTATTAAGAACAATAGGTTTTCATGAAGAATAGCTGCAAAGATGCTTAAACATTTTAAATGAATAAAGAAATGACAATATATGAAGCATAGAGGGAATAGGTGAATGCATGGTAAATTAAAAGGCAGAGGGTAGATGAATGGCAGGGGAAGAATTAGGATTAGGGGTGGAAGAAATAAATAACCATTTTGTTTTTGTTTTGCCACCAGCCTGGGGAAGAAAAATCTGCCTGTTTATACTAAGTTTACAATAAGAAGCACAATAATTTATAGTTTTAATGGAAACTGCAGATACTTAAGTTTTACGATAAGATTTTTTTTCTGTGCATGGAGAGTTTGGATCTACTCAGCCAATGCTGCCACCAAGCCAAATCTTTAGGCAAGCGTCCCAGGAACCCGTCACTTATCTTTCTGTATTTTGTGCCAAACATCTATAAAAAAACAATTCAGACTCATACTTGGGGTAGATGAGTCTCTGTTACAGGTTGACTTTTGTTCAAATCTAGACTGAGCCTCATTTATAAAAAGCAAATATTGACATTCATTTCTGATCAGGCTGCTTTGAGTAGGATGGGAACTAGAGAGCCCAGTAGCTTGGAGGGGTATTTTTCTCCTGTGTACATATTACCAAGTTGCAGTGTTACAGGTGAATGTAAAGCTTGAAATATTGAGTTTACGGAGGCATTAAATTCAAGAATGTGTCTCCTATATCGGTGTCTTTCAAAACACAATTGGCATTGTGGTGGCCACAGAAGCACTGTAGGGTCATTCACATTCTCTGTGGTGGTGACACCTGTGTGGTCCGGATTCGGTGGATTCTCCCTGTATCCGTCCATTACAGTTGTGCATACTTACAGACAGCAACAACTGTTGGCCACTCAAAAGGGTTTTTTAAGGCATTGATGGAAAATGTTACAGATCTTACTGATGTTTAAAATATAACATGTGAAACTGCATGTGTCACCTTTGTCACTTATTGCAGTGGGCTCTAATTATTTAAAGGAAATGTAGGGATTTTCCAAGTCAATATAAGCTTCTCTTTTTCTCTCCGGGCAGCTATAAAGACGCTTACAAACACTTTAATTTGGGCATAACTGAATACAGCATTTTATCAAAGGCAGTACAACTTTTTTTCTGTGAATGTTGCTTAGCATTTACTGCTATATGTGCTAAGGTTAGAAAGAGTAGGTCTGTGGAAAAGTGTTAACTGTGGATCGAACACAGGAATATTCCATGGGTTTCCATGGCGATAATGCAAAACATATTGAATCCAGAATTGCTCTTTATAAATGTGACCCAAGTCTACCAGTAAATTGGTTGTTGTGTGGGAATTATTATTCAACAGCAGCTTTGGAGCTATAGAAGTAAACTACAAATGAGAGGAGGGATGTGCGCTGGATCGAGTCAATCTCATGCTCGTCCTCTATTCACAAGTCAGGTACTCAGCTATAGTACTCTAGAATCCCATGTAGTCTGCCAAAGAAGAATGCACATTAAAGTACTTTAGTATTCTTGAAACTGTAAAACAAATAATAAAATAAATCACTTACCTGAAGAGAAACTGCAGCACAGAACAACTTCTGTGGTCTATTGTTGGCTAACTGACACATTCAATTTAAGCCGTGTGTGTGGAGGGTCTTACAAGACCCCATGAAACTATCATGCAAACCAGAGCTTGCTGGTGGTGAAAACAGTACATGCTGTATGTGCTTTATTGAGCAGGAGATATGTTCAGCCAATTAGAAGCTTAGAAGCTGGGGGGCAAGGAAAGAGGCAAATGCACAGAATCCCTCTAATGTGCTTTACAAGGCAGACCGTAAAGCCACAGTAGAAGATAGAGGTTTGTCCTGTTCAGTATGAGGGTCCTTAAACATAAAGTGTATTTATGCAGTCACAAACATTGTTACAAACCATACCAACTGTACAGAATACCAGTACACCAATATTAAAACAAATTAAATATTTAAGTAAAATATAATAAGTATTAGGTGATAGTAAAACCCTATAAAAATTGAAAATGCCACTGACTACCACACAGTATACACTATATGACCAAAAGTATGGACGCGCCTTCTAGTTATTGCGTGGGATCAAAGGCAGGAATGATATGTAGAAGGGCTAAAGTCAGTTCATCAAATATCTGCCGAGGTCCATCGTAAGATCTGTTATTGTGAAGTGGGAGCGTCCAGGAGTAAAAACAACTCAACCATAAAGCGGTTGACAACTAATACAGAGCAAGGCCACTGAGTGCTGAAGTGTTATTACATGAAAATTGTCTGCCCACTGTAGCATCACTCTAGAGTTCCAAACTGACTTTGGAAGCAACATCAGCATAATCATTGTTGAGAGCTCCATGAAATGGATTTCCACGGCCAAGAAGCTCCACACAAGCCAACGTTCAGCGCTGATCTCTGGAGCAGTGGAAATGTGTTCTCTGGAGTGATGAATCCTGCTTCTGGAAGTCTGATGGACAAATCTAGGTTTAGCGGAGGCCAGGAGAACGCTACCTACAGTAATGTATAGTGCCTACTGTGAAGTTTAATGGAGGAGCGATAATAGTTTGCCACAGTTTTTGGGGGTTTGGGCCTCTTATTTCCAGTTAAGGGATATGTTCATGTTGCAGAATACAACATTTTAGAGAAACATCAAAGGTTGTGGCACCAGTTTGCACAACTTTAAGCGTAGTGGCACCAGTTTGGAACTTTCCAGCATGACTGTGCCCCTGTGCACAATGCAAAGTCCATAAATATATGATTTCGCAAGTTATTATTATTATTATTTATTGTTTTATATAGCGCCATCAACTTCTCTAGCGCTGTACAATGGGAGGACAGGTCATAACAAGTAGCATGTAACATAACAATTTGACTTACAGAGACAACAGGTGAGGAGGGCCCTGCTCAAACAAACTTACAATCTAGAGATTGGTGTAGAGGAACTCGAGTGGCCCGCACATCAACCCCACTGAACACATCATGCAGTCCAAGAATCATTGGACCACAGAGTACAAGGGCATTTACATAGCTGCAGCTTCTACCATATCTTTTCTCTTTTTGAATAACAGGTATTTTTTCTTAGTGTGGCTGTCATAAACGGTGAACTCTCCCTTTGAAAGATGTTGCCAGTAGATTTTGTTATTTTCCTTTATTTTGATAAACAGACGCATCGATATTTTTAATATTTTTAACACACAAGTATACTTAAGCGTAAACACATATTTTTCTTTGTATTAATCTAATGTGTACACTTGGAAAGCCACAAAAGCTTTAAGTGGTCTTGCATCTCTGCCCACGCATGATGCTTGAAGGCTGTCTTTTGTATAATTTGCATGTCGTGTTTACTTCTAATTCAGACTTTAGACAATCCCAGTCAAGACGTGGCCTACTCCCGATTAACTTGAGTAATTTGTGGTCTGGCTCTGTTTCCTATTTCGACTCAGCTGCAACTATATGAAAATGAAATACTTATTTGCAGCTGACTTAAGATGTCATTTTAACAGCAATGTGTACTAATCACATAAAACCTCATATGTCTGTAATGAAACTAAACCATAACAGTTTAGAACACACCATTAAGAGCCACGGGCATTGCAAGCAGGGGCGCACCTAGAGTATTTGGCACCTGGGGCGGTGTATGTGGCACCCCTAACACACACACTTTAAAACTGCATAGTTTCTATCATAATATACTGGCACAGACATTGACAGTGGTACAGCATAACTGTTATTATAAACTGATGCACACATTGACGGGGGTACAGCATAACTGTTATCATTATATACGGAGGCAGACATTGACAGTGGTACAGCATAACTGTTATTATAAACTGATGCACACATTGATGGGGGTACAGCATAACTGTTATCATTATATACGGAGGCAGACATTGACAGTGATACAGCATAACTGTTATCATGATATACTGAGGCACACATTGACGAGGGTACAGCATAACTGTTATCCTTATATACTGAGGCACATATTGACAGTGGGTCCTGAGGATATCCTGCCCAAAAAGCAACGCGCGTTCTGTGACCGCTCACACTACAGCTTCAATTTTAATGTTTTTTGTTGGTCATATACAGCAACATGATAAATAGTTATTTTAACTCATACACCCTTATTGACAAGTGTCGTCTTCAACTAAAGCATGAAATCCAGACCATATTGTCAATTCTTTGGACATGTTGCTTATTGTACTATTCCATTGGTTGCTATGGTGATAAGACCATTTTTTAAATTTTTTAAAACTTTGCACAAGTGTGATATTTTATACTCACCCCCAGTGGGCCCACATACTCTAAATAGATCAAGTCATCTTTAAAAACTTTCAGTGCACACATCTTTAATGAAAAGCAGCTGCCGGTCCCGGCATCATGTCGCCCATTCACTTCTTTTTAAAGGGGGGGGGAGTACAAGTACAGCTCTCTACGTTGTGACATAATGCCCTCTGCTCTACAAACATCATGTGGACCTTGGTATTGCAGCAAGAATGAGAGCTGTAGCTATGGTTAGGTGCTTGATTTTTCACCCTACATCAGCGTGTTAGAATCGGCTGTGTGGGTTGTTCTGAATTAAGCAAATAATGGTAGTCACACCGCAAAAACACAGTCAGGAGCCTCGCCTTGTGTGTGACGGGAACACAGAGAAAGCTGCCACAAGAAAGTAGCGCATGCTGCCATTTGCAGGATAGAGAGAGGTGGTGACCAGTAAACAGTAAACCAGTTAAAGAAACTATATGCTTAATGGCAAATAAGCAAAATGTTCCACAAACGACCAGGGACCAGAGGCTAGGTATCCAGACACCAGTTAATAAGTTATGCAGTCAAATGAATATGAAAGGTCAGTATCTGGCAAATGGACAAGGAGGCTTCTGAGGATGCATACTGTATCCATCATATATACAATGGACTGGAACATGCGATACAATTTAGCACTTGTGCATTGCATACTCATGAAGGAAATATTTACATACGACTATCCTGAATCTAAGATGAGACCAAGGACTAATTAAGGTTTGAGCCTTTAAAGCAGGAGAAACAGGCAGACTAGGCGGGCAGAATGGTTGCTATCTGCTGTCAAATTAAAGGGCAAATGTGGGGGAAATGTGTGGTGTGTCAGGACTCCCAGGAGCAGTGCTTCTCCCAGAGTCTCCAGGCAAAACCTGAAGAGTTCCCAGGTATGCTCATGGATCACCTTCCTAGTCTCAGACCGTGTTGTGTACATTGGGCAGACCGTACTGGACAGGTGTTGGGTCTTTACCTGGTCAGGTATAATGCATTATTTAATGGGTAAGGAGACTTAAGAAGTGTAACTGTGCATTATATAGAGCTGGTCAAGCTCTTCTTGCAGCAGAAGCTCACTGGGCTTCATAATGAAGTCTAAGACTTGAAACTACAACTCTCCTGACAACTATTTCTTTCGTGAATAAAATGTTTTACTTTTTCATAAGGCTGTGCAATGTATCTTTTAAACGCCTGTTGGTGCATAGGAGTATATATTTATTTTTGCGTATTTTGTGACAGGAATCTGGATGGCCAAAATGACCTGACTCATTATTGCTGAATGGGCCACAAAAAGGTAACATATAATCTTTTTTCCCCCTTACGGGTTTGTACCCTTTAAGTCCCAAGGTGAAAACTGATTTTCACTGGCTTGGATCTCATGCCTCCCATAGTGTGACTGTATCACAACGTCACTATGTAACCCCCTGGGGTCTTACCTCCCACTGGTATTTGTGACTTTAACATTCATGAATTTGTCACCGGCTTGTTTTCTTTTTCAGTTTATTCTTGCAAGTGAATCATTTTGCTAAGTGCTAATACAGTGGATATAAAAAGTCTACAAAAGACAAAAAAAGTTAAAATGCCAGGTTCTTGTGATGTTAAAGAATGAGACAAAGATAAATCACGTCAGAACTTTTTCCACCTTTAACCCCTTCAGACCCAGGGGTTTTTGGTACCCCAAAGCCCGGAGCAATTTTGCCATTTTTGCTGTATGTCCGTTCAGCGATTATTCTCCTTTCCTGTGAATAGTGTACCCATCTAAACTATATATTGTTTTTTTCAAGGAGAGAGGGCTTTCTTTTGATACCATAGTTAGATTATTAGCTGAAAAACTAGCGAAAATGAAAAAAAAAAACATTTTTTATATATTCCCCCTCTGAATCCCCACAAAATTAGGTAAAGTGATGGAAAATCCCCTCCAAGTTTATCAATCCAGATGTCCTGATTTCAGAAATACCTAATTCATATAGATTTTCCATACTTTCTCAGCACTTATAGGGAACATACTATAAGGTGTACATTATTCATTACAAAGCCGTAGAATTTTTACATTAGGTATGACGGGATTGCAACTCTAATTTTAAACAAATAAACCAAAAATACCCACAAAAGTATATATTTCTGTAAAGCAGACAACCCAAACTATCTTATCAGGGTTATTTGGGCACACTTCATGCAGCTATTTGGCCACCAATCACTGTCAAATGTGCCCCACTTCCTTAGTTTTTTTTCCTTCTAGAGGGACCATATCCATCCCTTACATATAGTACATATAGTACCCTATAGGGTAGTATTTTTCATACTTATGGCTTAACGGGTTTGGGGGTTGTGAACAGGGGCAGGAGGGTTATACCTTTTAAATGTTGTGTTAGGGCAATGGAATGTAATTTTCTTTTTGTTATTAATATTATTATTATCTTTTTTATGTATTTTTTAATTATTTTATTTTTGTATTTATTTTATTTATTTATTTATATTATAAATCAGTGTAGTATGGTTAGAGATCCTCCTAGGGACCTCTCGAACATGTTATTAATGTCAGTTGAGCCCTCGGGTTCGATCGGCCATGGGACAATGCTGATGATCCACCTGGTCCCTCAGGATAAACTACAACCCAGATGTAAAAACCAGTCGATGTCAGGATTGGAGAAGTCAGGAATGTCAATACAGCAAACTGGACCACAAAAGGAGATCTAAACAATGAGACACTGCTACTAACCGTCCTCTTTGTTCCTCTCCTAACCTTTGTCTTTCTTCTTCCATCCTTACTTCTTGCCACCCCCGCATCCAGGATTACACCCGTGCTGTACCCCTTCTTTGAAATTCCCTACCCCATTCTGTCAGATTTTTTCCCTCATATGCAAATTTTAAAAGCTCTCTGAAAACCCACCTCTTTCGAGAAGCATGCAACCTTTCTTCACAACACTCTCAACCAGCAGCTTGACTAAGCCATGTGAACAACCAACAACCTTGACTGCTCATCCCGACTCAACCGACTAGATTGTAAGCTGCCAAGAGCAAGAGCTAAGAGATGAGCACTTCCGGTGGCCATAGTCCAGCAAGAAGAACTTACTCAGCAATAGCAGCTTACTGAAGTCCTCCTGTGGTGACTCTGCAGGGTCTGCCCACAAAATATTGCTGCTTCAAATCCAGGAAACCTCTTTCCAAGGGTATCATAGCTAAATGTTTAAATATATCTTAGTTGGACTGGGGCAAAGCATAGTCTGGAACAAGGTCCTTACACATAGGCTCTGTCCAGCTCTGTCATGGGTGCTCAAATAGTCATTTCAAAAGCTGGGCTAGGTCGCTGTCCAGTTTAGCTCTAATTTGCACAATCCAAAAGGTTGTATGTCCCCTCCATCCCATGTATACCTTTAATTAAAGGATCGTTACTCTTAGCTGATTGCCTTCATAATGATTATTCAGATCCCTTTTCTCGTATTTTCTTGAAGTGAGTTAAATCAGATCATATATATATATATATATATATCTATAGATATATATCTATATATATATCTATATATATATATTGGGAATAACACTAGTAGTAAATTGTGCATACTGGTGGATTGATGAATCTACCATAATTTTGTTTTTTTTTTAACTAAACAAGGTGTTGCACACTTCCTAAAATTCAATGTGTGTTGGATTGAAATATCCATTTTTGTAGCAGATCATTCTACCTCAACAAATCTAAAAAGAAGTTGCAGTTTTCTATAAATTCTGTAAAACTTTTTTACATCACTCCTCTAACCACCACATTTGACTTCATTCACCCATCTAATGTTACCAGAATTGGATTCATCAAAAGGGGATGAGTAACTGAATTGAGGGATTCCTCTGGTATACACATAAAGTGGGTGTTTGATGTAAAATGTATTATTGGGAAGGCAGGTTTCTCTCTGCAGGTTTCAGAAATTCTAAACTGATTTTTTTTTTGTGGTAATTTGGTAAATATTTGTTAAATGAAGAACATGAAAGTACCTGCTGTTTTGCTATGTAATGAAGTAGTCTCATGCCTACTGTATGTTTATTCAGCGAAATGGCCTCATTGGATCTTCGAGCCATATCTACGCAAAAGCACGAATAAATCTGGAACTGATTTTTTTTTCTCAGATGGATATTAGGTTGTCATGGAAACGTGTGTCTGCATCGTGCCTGCTCTCTACCTGGCAGATACAATTTGTCTCTACAAGAAATCTACAAGTGTGTTTCCTGTTGGAATATTCATGCTCGCGACAACAGTTCAGTCACGAAATGTAGCACCTAAACCATTTTAACTTTTAGGTAGGAACAAAAGGTATTGGTTACAAGGAGGCTGTCATTATTTAGAATAATAACAACGCCATGTAAAGAACTCCTGCAAGAATCTCTCTTCTTCCTTTCAGCTCAAAATATATTGCTACATTTTACACAAGATATTTGCCTTCATTATGCATACATATGAAAACTACAACAAAAGTTGATGGTATTTGTAGTTTTATCATTACACACCATTATTTGTTGTCTTTGTGTGTGTTCCAGAACCAATTTCTGGGAAGGTGAACATATGATTTAACAAGAACACCTTTTCTCACAGTAGAAGTTATTAGTACGATCCCATGTGACTCGCCAAAAGTATAATGCAACGCGAGAATGAATAGATTAGTGCAAGTGGTAGAATAACTAATACTCAATAATTCACATAGAAGTAGTATATTTCCTGATTTATATACATCAATTCAAAAAGGTATCTGAGCCCAATGCTGACTCTTTGTCTGAGAGGGGTGTCAATCACTCGCTGGTTGTAGCTTGCTCTTTAGGTTTTATTTTATATGAAACCTCATTACACCTCGCTTGTCGCTTTTAAAATCAATGGGGACTAAATCTGGGGCAATTTGTGTAAACTCAGAGCAAATTATCTTCAAGTTCTTTATCTGCTAAACTCAAGAGCAAACGAGTAGATTAAGGTTCCCACATCACCCAAGACCTTCCAGGGATGACTTAGTCCATAAAGGCAATTCTTTTTTATTGGTATCGCCCAACTTTTTTTTAATTTGAAGAGCTTTCAAAGGTGTAGGCTGTGGGAAATGAATAATACAGTAGGATCTGTGGGATTTTTTTAGGCAGGATAAAGTTCAAAACCACCTTAGGACACACCGAACCATTGTACCACCAGTTGGACAATCATTTTTAGATAATTTAAATGCAAAAGATTAAACCTGTCAAGTTGGGTTGAAGGTTACAATTCATGTCACTATTACACATTGAGAGTAGAATGTGATAAAATACTGTTTTTATTCTATATTCAGTCCCAAAAACCATTTGTACACTTTAGTTTGTAGTCGTCTTCTCAGAACATATAATAATATGCCTGCTCTTATGTTTTTCAATTAATATTTTTAAGCGGGGTGTTATTATTAAAATATCACATACATGTCAACTAACTGTAATAAATATAGGGCCACACAGTATATACCACTCCCCATCTAAAACAGGCCATTTAGCATTTTTATTTTTTAATGCAAACATTTTAATGTGTTTACATATTTGTTTAAATTATTTTGTGTGCATGTGAACACTACAGCAGCTTAGAAGATAACTAAATAACAGCAGAAACATATTTGTAAAAATCTTTTTCTTATTTATCTGTATAGATTGTAAAACTAAAAAAAAATCCTGTGCATGCAGAAAATGTCTTTATCATTTGTTCCTTTAGAATTTAGCAAATTGATGAAATGACCCTTTTATAGTCACTGACATTGATATATTTTTTTATCATTTTAATATTATTTTATTTTCCTTATTAAGGACAACTTACGAAAACACTTTTTAGGCGCCTCAATGTGATTGACAAGGCTTTAGAACAAGGTCTAATGCAATTAAATTCTGAAAAGCAGTGAAAATATTCTTCGGTACGGCCTTTAAAGTTCTAATGACACGCATTCTGCAAGCAAACTGTCGCTCAACAGCTAGGTGGTTCTAAATAAAGAACTGAAGGCAACAACAGGAAATAACTCCCACAGCACAAAAAGGGCAGAATACAAACTCTTACCAAATCGTGTACACAGCTCACAATGAGCTTTTGTTTCACGTTCTTACTCTCCAATTTTTTGCTTGGTTAGATGTTGTTCTAAGATCTACACACATTTGTATTAAGAAAAATATGTGTTCTTTATTCTTGCATTGAACACTTGGTGTACGGTTCAAAGCCTTAAGATTTGCAATGAACTTTTTTAGACCTGAGGACTGCAGCTTGTTTGCCATTTTAAAAAACTGCGATAACAATTTCTGCTTCGTATTTCTGTTTTACTTATTTGAAATTGTGCACTTTAGAGCAAAATCATGGGTTTAATATGATACTACATAGATACCATAAATCACTTTTTAAAATATTTTAATTGAATTTAGGCAACCCCCTTACCCAAAAAGCAAAGGCTTCCAAAACAGAGCTCTGGGACAAATTTAACCAAGTTCACCAAGTTTACCAGGATGGCCCCGTTCCGTTATGAGAATTACGTCATTCTATATCACTCCTACTCATAGCTTCCAACAGTTACAGTTCTTGCTGGGCAGGCTCACTTTCCAGACACTGTCCAGCCGTGTGAGTAGTCGCCCCACTGGCCTGCTTTTGTGAGCATGTGGTGAGCATGGTCGGTTTTGGAGATCTCTGACTTGAACACCTGAATTGTTGGGGGGTATGCCTACTGTAAGTGGACTAAGTGCCATGTTCTCCCATGTTCCTGCAACTAAGCAGCCAGTGGGGGACTGCTCCAGGATGTTAATGTGCCTGCTCCACAGAAGACTTCAGGGATTTGAGGAGGACCAGGGGCTAAAGCACAGTCTGCAGGCCACTGATCCTGACACTGCATTACTCCATGTTCACTTTACACTAATTCTCTACCCAGGATACACCCATGTCCTGCATTTTTCAAAGGCAATTAAATGGGCCCTGTCCTATGTACAGCTGGCCCTGCCCGCTTGTCCAAGAAGTGACGCCATCCTAGAAAGCACCTGGGAGACTGACCCTGGGAAGTTCTCAGGCATACCCATCTACCTCTCCTTTTCTTCTCATGTCTGTCCTACTGTGCTGCTGTTTCCAAACCTATTTTTATCATCCAATGCCCACATATCCATCTAATATGGTCCTGGGTTCATATAAAGAGTTATTTTAGAAAAACAACTTAGCGTTGTGTTGTGAGATTGATAAATGTCCAGATAGCTTCATAAGCAGTAAGGTAGCATAGATAAAGAGAAGCAAGTAGAGAGATGAATGATAGTACAATGGCATATCTGATAACTGTAATTTTACAGTGGACAGGCCTGATGTTTGGCTACCTTTCCAGCTGAGTTACTCCACAAAGCCCTTACATGTCTACTGAGCTGTGGAAATGCCAGAAATGCTATGTAGCACAATAAAAGTGATAAAACTGCTAAACAAAGTTAAAATAGATTGCAAGAACATTGCTTTTTATCTTTAAGGACTCTTTTGTCTGTAAGGTTCCACAAGATTGGTGTAATGAAGAAGTGGTACCAGTCTTCCAAAAGGGATCAACATCTCAGCCAGGTAATTACAGACTTGTGAGTCTGACATCTGTTCTGGAAAAATTATGAGAAAGCTTGCTACCGGTTAATATTTGGGATTACTTTTTTTGTCAACTTGTTTTTATGAAAGAAACATTGTCTCAGACTCTTGTGAGCTTGGGCAATGTAGTCGGTGGTTGAGTTGGAAATACCGTATTTGCTCGATTATAAGACGAGGTTTATTTCAGAGCAAATGCTCTGAAAAATACCCCTCGTCTTATAATCGGGGTCGTCTTATAATCAGACCTCAAATAGGTCTGACTATGAGACGACTAAGATCCAGATCCCCCCGCAACTGCAGGGGACCTGGATCCTCCTGTCTCCCCCCCCCCGCCCCACTTACCGGCACTTCTGAGTCCCCGGTGTGTAGCTGGGGCAGCGTGTAGATGTCTACGCGATTCGCGTAGACAACTTTCGCTGCAGCAGGAAGGAGGTGTGGCTAGCAGCGGGGGTTGTCTGCGTCCATCGCTCGGACCTTCCCCGGCTGTCAGAGATCAGAGTTCCCCGCACCGGTGCCAGTGCGGGGAACTCTGATGTCTGACAGGCGGGGAAGGTCTGCGCGATGGATGCAGACAACCCCCTGCTGCTAGCCACGCCTCCTTCCGGCTGCAGCGTAAGTGCGTGGGATCTACACGCTGCCCCGGCTACATGACAGGGAAGTCAGAAGCACCGGTAAGTTTTGGGGGGGGGGCGGGGGAGTGTTAAATGGGGGGCATAAGGCATTTCTGGAGGCAGAGTGCTCTGTGAAATGCCTTTTAACCCCCTTAATGCCACTCTGCCTCCAGAAATGCCTTTTTAACCCTCTATACGCCACTCTGCTTCCTGAATGCCTTAAACCTCCCTATATGCCACTCTTCCCCATAATATGCCTTTTAACCCTCTAAATGCCAGAGTGGCATATAGGGGTATAAGGCATTTCTGGAGGCAGAGTGGCACATAGGGGGTCAAAAGGCATATCATGGGGCACAGTGGCATATAGGGTTAAAAGGCATATCATGGGGCACAGTGGCATTTAGAGGGTTAAAAGGCATATCATGGGGCACAGTAGCATATAGGGGGTATAAGGCATTTCTGGGGCAGATGTGCATAACTGGGGGGCAGGTTGGAAGATAGAAGGAAATAAAACCAAAATATTTTTCTCAATCATAGCTTTTATTAAAAAAAAATAGTTTAGATGAATTAACATTTACTGGTAAAACTTTTTTCCTATAGGGTCGTCTTATATTCAGGCTTTTTCTTTTTTTCCTAAATTAATATTCAGATTTGGGGGGTCGTCTTATAATAATACGGTAGTAGGAGAGGTTGTTGATCATTCATATGGCTTGATTAGGATGCTGGCTCAGTGTTAGGAGGAAAGACCGTATGCTTCTTGAAAAAGATGGGTTTTCAGAGAGCTTTTAAAATTTGTGTATGACAACAGGTTAGGAAATTCCAGAGAAGGGGAAAAAATAAATGTAAATTATGTCTTAAATGGGGATGTGTTAGGGAAATCTTTCAATGAAAACGACTGGGGAATAACTGGAGACAATAAACTTAGCAATAGTGTTCAATGTCAGTCAACTTCTGCAAGGGCCAGTTAGATATTGTTATGCATAAAAACGAATTATCGACTCATCAGCGGAAAATATAATTTTGTCTCTGCATAAAGACAGTGATAAGACCCCACCTTGAATATGCAGTGCAGGTCTGGCCACTTAAAGGGACATTATGGAGCTTGAAAAGTGCAGGTGGGCTGCAAAGTTAGTTAGAGGAAAAGAACAGCTCAGTTATGAAGAGAGGCTAGAGAAGTTGAATTCCTTGCAGTAAGAACAATAAAGATGTGGAATTCACTATCTACATACTTGGTACTATCAAATTCAATAGATACATTTAAATATGGGCTAGGTTGATCCAGTGAGAAATCCAAAAAGCCATTTTGGAGTCATTTTGTTTTTTTTTGCCTCCTTCTGGATCAACAGCAGCTTATTGGACGTTTGTCTTTTTTCAACCTAAATCACTTTGTTACTATGTTACTGTGCATAGGCAGAACTAGGTTTGTTCACAAGAGAATAAAACACATTTATTCAAAAATAAAGGAATTATTTGGAAATGCGCCTGCTTGATCCACGTCTTGACTGAAGCCAGAGAGTTTATAAAGCACTCAATGAGCACAGGCAAAAGGGTGATGTTATAAGAGCTTAGGGTATCAGTCTAATGTTGCATCTTGTAGAGCAGTTACTGAAACACTTATACGAAGAGGTGGATATTGAGGGTGGCGACAGTAAATCCTTGACAGATATTAAGAGACCGCATTCCAGAACTGTGGGCCAAGGCATAACGTAAGACATGTGGGATGAGAAGAAATGCATTGGTTGTACAGGTCTCCATGGGAAAACACAATTAATATCTGTGTGAGCAGGGATGGAAGAAACACAGCAGAAATCATTTACAAGATTATAGCTAATTCATTAGCATCAAACTGCTTTCCATGTGAACCCAATTCAGATGGCTACGTATTTGTCAATGTGCTTAATAGTTACCAGAATTGCAGAAGAACCAGGGGACTACCAGGAGCTACCACC
Source organism: Spea bombifrons (assembly GCF_027358695.1). Classification (NCBI taxonomy): domain Eukaryota; kingdom Metazoa; phylum Chordata; class Amphibia; order Anura; family Pelobatidae; genus Spea; species Spea bombifrons. The sequence goes on along the minus strand of NC_071089.1, from coordinate 20,752,502 downwards.
TTCTTCTTACTGTGTGCTGATCACAGGTGGGTAACCACTCTGGTTCTTGGTCTAAGTGTGCCCCTCCGAGGGGAAAAGTCTCTCAAACTAAACCTTACCACCAGTAATTACAGGACACACCAGTCAGAATGTAAAAGAATAAGTAACTGTTTAGTGAGGAAAACACACGTTTTTTAAGGACAAGGGACAAAGGTGACTCTGGGTAAACACACAGATCGGTTCAATTTTTGTTATCTATGGCCAATAGATGGGTAAGGGTTTCTTCAATGTTGCCAATAAATGTAAACATGGGGAAGGTGAGGCAATGGGACCAGTCAGAAAGGTGCCTATTATTTGAATGGGAGTGGGCTGTCCCCAGGAGGACTTCTAGCATTTTTCTCATCTCCACTACATAAGTAATCACAGGGTTTCCTCTGGGTCACACTTTTCCAATATTTACAGAGAAAGCCTTACCCTTTATCCTTACCCTATTGCTCATACAGGAGTTCAAATAGTTTGCACGCCCACTGTGGAACTGTGAGCGCACGATACGCACTAAAGACTTTTTGATACTATGCACGCTTTTTTCCCCTGACCCTTATGGGCTTGCGGATCAAGCAAAACAATTTTGATTCCGGCCAGAAATGGCTGGGTATTTATTTATTCACTACGTTTTTTTTACGTGTGCCTATGAATTGGATTTTGATTTTACTGAATTTACTGAATCACGGCGAGGCAACCACTTGATTTTTTATTATTTTATTATGGCACTTTGTTTTTGGACACTGCACTGCAGTGGTAGCTTGATCTAGCTGGTGGGGGTATAGGGAGCCTTATGGCCCCTTACCTTTGTCCATAAAGGGGTCTTACCCTTTGGGGTTTGACCTGAAGTTTAAAGGGGTCTTACCTTTCGGGGTTTGATCCGAAGATCCGGCCCTCCCATGGGGGGGGGGGATTCAGTCTGGAACATCCCTTCCGCTGCCCTGAGGTATCCCAGTCCCTGTGATATCAGTAAATGCATGGAACATCTGCTTGAGAGTTCCATTGAATACTTCACGGTCCATTTGTCTGAGGATTGTGTTCAGATACATCTCAAGAGAACATCAAAACTACACATGCATAGGTTTTGTGTTTGGAAAGTTGGGTTACATTTGGAACTGGTTCAGCGGTGCGCTATTAGCTGCCCATAACCAGGTCAGTGCACACAGAGCCGGCCTTAGGTGTTCTGGCGCCCTGTGCGGACTACTCGTCTGGCGCCCCCCCATCACAAAAAAAGAAAGGAATCAAAACTTGTAACAAAACCCCAATCACTATATACTACGCCAAACATTGATGTGGTGTAGGCCTACCACTTCATTGTCTGGCTTAGTAGTAGGGATGCACCGAAACGAATTCTGGACTGAAACAGAAAGTGCAGCATTTACCTGGCCAAAACCGAATATGACCCCCCCACACACACACCATAACACATAACAAAACAATTAAATAACAATATTTTTATATATATACCGTGTTTCCCCGATAGTAAGACACCCCCGATAGTAAGACGTATCGGGGGTTTCAGAGGGGTCGGCTAATATAAGCCGTACCCCGAAAGTAAGACATATGTCTTACTTTCGGGGAAACACGGGGGATTTGCCGGGTCCGCCACTCTAAGGGGCCGGGAAGTCCCCACCAAGGCCGGCCTTACGTGTCTGCGGCCGCACAGGATTTAAATTAAAACATCGGGTTTTTTTTTTAACTTTATTTAACATCCTCCATGTTAAATAAAGTTTTTTTTAACTTTATTTAACATGGAGGATGTTAAATAAAGTTGAAAAAAACCCCCGATGTTTTTATTTAAACCCTGTGCGGCCGCAGACCCCTAAGGCCGGCCCCTTAGAGCAGGGCCGACCTTTGGGGTGTGCGACCGCACAGGGCGCCACACTCCAGGGGGTGCCAACCTGCGGCACCCGGCACCCCTCCAGAGACGGACAGTAATGTCCGCCGCTGGAGGAGCAGGCTCGCAAGGGAGCGGTATCGGAGGTCTTTAACAGACCTCCGGCTCCCTTGAGTGATTTTAAGCCGGGTTCAACCCGGCTTAAAATCACTCAAGGGAGCCGGAGGTCTGTTAATGACCTCCGATACCGCTCCCTTGTGATCTGCGCGGCAACAGCTGTTGTGCGCCGGGGTTTCTTGTCAGATCCCGGCGCACAACACTGAAGCCGCGCCCACCGCTGTCCGTGCCCTCTGAACCAGGAAGAAGACAGAACTGAAGAAGAGGAGCGAAGAGGAGGAAAAGAAGCTGAAAGAAGAAAGGAAAGGTAGGAAAGAATTAAGTGAGAGTGGATTGGTGTATGTGTGTGTGGATTGGTGTATATGTGTGTGGATTGGTGTATATGTGTGTGGATTGGTATATGTGTGTGGATTAGTGTATATGTGTGTGGATTTGTGTATACGTGTGTGGATTTGTGTATATGTGTGTGGATTGGTATACGTGTGGATTGGTAGGTGTGTTGATTGGTAAGTGTGTGAGAGTGATGGGTGTTATGCTGTACCATTTCCAATGTCTTTTTCATGATCTAATTATGCTCTAAAAGTACATCATAACTCCCATCACTCTCAATTTTTTCCCAATATAAGACATACCCCGAAAGTAAGACATAGTGGGGCTTTTAGGGATAAAAAGAAAGTAAGACACTGTCTTACTTTCGGGGAAACACGGTATATATATATATATATATATATATATAATTAACAGCAATCACATTCTTATCATGCCCGCAGATTCCAGGATGTACTCGTAGACTACTTGGCATGATAGGAGTATGATTGCCCTATGTACCCCGTCTCACTCTATTCTCCCTATCTACCCCCTCCTAACTATCTACCCTCTCCCTCTTTGAAGTTCACTTACCTTTCAGAAGTCCTGCGGTGAGGGTGCAAGGCCTCTGCCTCCCAGCTCTGCCACTGTATGGAACAGTATAGAGTGATGGGAGTTATGATGTACTTTAGAGCATAATTATATAATGAAAAATACATTGGAAATGGTACAGCATAACACCCATCACTCTCACACACTTACCAATCCACACACATACACCAATCCACACGTATACACCAATCCACACATATACACCAATCCACTCCACACATATACACCAATCCACATATATACACCAATCCACACATATACACCAATCCACACATATATACCAATCCACATATATACACCAATCCACACACACATACCAATCCACACATATACACCAATCCACACATATACCAATCCACACATATACACCAATCCACACATATATACCAATCCACACATATACACCAATCCACACGCATACCAATCCACACACGTATACACCAATCCACACATATACACCAATCCACTCCACACATATACACCAATCCACACGCATACCAATCCATACATATACACCAATCCACACATATATACCAATCCACACATATATACCAATCCACACGCATACCAATCCACACGCATACCAATCCACACATATATACCAATCCACACATATACACCAATCCACACATGTATACCAATCCACACATATATACCAAACCACACATATATACTAATCCACACATATACCAAACCACACATATATACCAAACCACACATATATACTAATCCACACATATACACCAATCCACTCTCACTCTATGCTTTCCTACCTTTCCTCTTTCAGTTTCTTTGCCTCCTCTTCGCTCTTCTTCTTAGTTCTTCTGTCTTCTCTTCTTCCGGGTCAGAGGGCACGGAGACCGGTGGGCGCGGCTTCAGTGCTGTGCGCCGGGATCTGAGAGCAAACCCCGGCGCACAGCAGCTGTTGCCGCGGGGATCACAAGGGAGCGGTATCGGAGGTCTGTTAAAGACCTCCGATACTGCTCCCTTGCGAGCCTGCTCCTCCAGCGGCGGACATTACTGTCCGTCTCTGGAGGGGTGCCGGGTGCCCCCATACTGGCGGCAGCGGACCCCGCGGCGGCAGGGGCGTCGGACCGCGCTGCGGCGGACCCCGCGGCGGCAGTGGCGTCGGACCGCGCTGCGGCGGCGGACCCCGCGGCGGCGCCCCCTGGAGTGTGGCGCCCTGTGCGGTCGCACAGGTCGCACACCCCAAAGGCCGGCCCTGAGTGCACATGTGAACCAGGTTGGTGACAAGATACATAGGGAAGCACCCCACAGCGCCATCATATACGCACACAATCCACTCCAGCACAACGAAAAGTTCAGATATACAATTACTGACCTTGTCTACCTTGTAGATCACAGCAGACAGCTGAGGATGGAAATACAAATAAGTCCCTTCCAGTTTTGCTGACATGGCAAGGAGTGACAGAAAGCAGAAAATGAGCAAGGGAAGAGATAGAATAGATACCTAAGAACCTCAAGCAGATGGACACATGAGGGTTTATTATGTGTTCAGCAGTGTCACAAATATTTTCTCCTTTTGTCAGGGAATACAATTCAATTGTAGCACTGGAAGCTGTACACATTACACATGATAATATACATGAGGAATATATCTATACGACATGAATGAATCTCTTCTTTCAAAGCAGAGCAGGAAAAGCTTTGTACTGCACAATATTAGCAATGGATGCGCGGCATCACTGCCTGGCTGCAAACAATAGATCAAGACGTCCGTGACATTTCAGCCCACGTGCACTGACGACAGAGTGCCTGAAATGGTTGTGATTCAACATGAGTTACATTCATGCACACGACTGAATATGTCCTACACATATCTATGGTGCTAAGAGTTTGATCATTCAATATCTTATAAGGTTTCGGAGTAGTCATCTAACAAGATACTGCCTTCCTCCTCTGATGAGGGCGGATGCATCTGGCTACATATTATATTTAAACAAATAGCACAATTTGCAATCAATATGCTTTGTTTGTCTTAATAATAATTTTAAAACTCCGTAAATCTGGATTCGTGGTTTTCTGAGATGAGTAATTCATGGTGTGCTTTTAAAGGAATAGTATAGATAATATGTACATATTTTCTTTTAAATGAGCAGCAAGCAATGGATAGAAGGTAGAGAAGGTAGATTTGTATCATTGATTGACAGTATCTCATCTAACAAGATAAAATTAGGGCAATGAAGCCCTACCTCATGTGAGCCCAGCCAAGGGTTAAACAAGCATTACATATGTATTCCAAAAGTTATACAGAACACTTAACAACGAAACTCTTGCTAACATATATTATTATCATCATTATTATTACTATTATTATTATGATTATTAATAATACTTTATTTATACTTCATAAAATACATATATTCAAGGGATCTGACAAAACTAGAACTAAAACTAGCACCGGCCCCATATATTTCTCTGAATTAAAGTCATTAAAATAAAGACTGTGTGGCAATGCTAGGCTTTTTCATTTAGATCTGAGATTGCGTGACAATGAAAAGGAGAGAACTTAGCAGAAGGGATATTCTGAGGAACAATTTCTATCCCTAGTAGAGGCATATAAAAAGCAGGGGTGAGCATAAGTGGGCCGTACATGCAGTTAATTTTAAACTTATTTTGTTCCCGTTTTATAAATGGCCCATACCTATTGCCATAACCACCATCTACTGTTTAGAGAATGGATGTAATGGAAAACACTCAAAGTTTTCTCCATCAGATAAAACACACGTACCTGCAAGAGCAAGCAAAAAATGAAAGTAAGTAGTTAATAATTAATGCTATAAATGTGCTTACTTGGTACTTTGTCCCTAGAGTATGGTAAAGCTATTATTTTCTTTGAAAACTAGTGAGGCAGCTTCTATAAATACGAATTGCAATATGAGATAACACGAGGAAACCCCTACCATCACAACCACCTTGCTGAAACGTGAAGTGGAGCCGCTACCCACAGAGATCTTAGAGCTGCTATTTTTTTTTACTTACTGTGTGTTTTTTGCACTTTAACAAAATTTGAATTCAATATCTTGGGACTATTTTAATTTTATTTAGAGTTCTATGCCAGGTAGGGCATCCTTTTCATAACTCATAATCCTATTTTAGAGTATAAGAACATAAAATATTATAGGTAAAATCTTCTTCATCTACCTACTAAGACTTGTATCTCTCTATTTTTCATATTTTTCTTCCCATTTAATGAACTTCTCTTTGTCCACTGTTAATTTCCATTTAAATGTATTCATTAATTGTGTTTATTTAATTATTACGCAACATTCTACCACTAGTGTCATGAGATTCTAAATGTCTTCTTGTGTCACATCTCACATGACTACATTCTCATTCCTTCCCACATCTTTAACTTCTGCCTTCTCCACCACTACATTGGGCATATCTATCTCCTTCCTAATCATTCCTCTTCTCCTTTATTATGTATGTAACTTTTACTTTTCACCACTCAATAAGTAAAAAAAAATTAATAAAAGCCTAAATTAATAGAAAGCTATTTTACAAAGACAGTTGGTAAGTGGAACAAGAGGGCAATTGCCTCCTTGATTGCCCTGATTTGAAGGACACCTATAGAAAGTGGCATATTCTGGATTCAGAGTTGTTATTGGATGATTTGTCTCCCTAGTGTGCCATAGCTATGAAGAGCTGGTTGGAGAGATCAAAGGTCTCCCTTTAAACCAAACCATTTACACTGTCAAGGTCTTTGCGGTCCTCTGTAGCATCTTCTCAACTTGCTGTCTTATGCTGACACTCTACAGGAAGAAATTCACCACAAGAAGGAGCTTCTTGCTGTCGTAGGTCTGGAGGACTGCTGTGTGCCGATGGTCAGACCTAAGGAAACTACCCCGTAAATGTACCACTGCATACAGGACACATTTCTGTTTTTGCAGGCCCATAAAGACTCATACATCTAGAATATCACTTACACAACTTTTCAAGTCAAGAGTCTTTATGGTAGAGTTCTTCTATGGAGTTTTAGTTTCTGCAAAGTAGATCTGCCATTGTGTTTTGACCTTCTTAGAATTTCTGTGCGCAAAATGCTTTTGAGTTGGCTTATTACTAGGCATTTTGTCTGGGCTTGCCTCCTTGGCTAAAAGTTACCAGGTCTTTCCTGTTTCTTGCTACTGTTTTTTCTCTAATTACTGTATTGGTGTTTTCTGTCATTACCACCAATTTATATCTTGTATCTTGTAATGATTTCTGGTTTTAGAACTCCTGCTAAGGAAATCATGGGCACCTCATTAGGCCTGTGTTGCTAAGCAATGTTATCATTCACAATTCTCTTCACCCTCGGTAATTGGCAATATGACAGTATATATTTTGATTTCAGTGGGTGGAAACTGTCTGCTGCTAAGAACCTGTTGAAATCAGTGGGATTATTGAACATGTCTGTTTATTGAACAAGGTGAATTTTCATCTTGGGTCTAAAAAGTTGACTTATTATCTGTCTCACTTTAATAGAAACAAACACATCAGAGAATTACATACTTCGAGTCATGGATTATTTAAGATAATAACAAAACATTCAATACGGTTTTCTTCCAGAATCACTGTTTCTACGGAAGAAAGTTTTCAATATGGGACCTACTGGGGTTCCTTGATAATTGTCACATACCCATCATGCATTGTGGAAATAAACAATGTATTCTCACTTTTATGTAATCAACCTTGGAACGGGCCACTGTTATGGTGGGTGGGTAAATGTTTCTGAAGTATATACCGTGTTTCCCCGAAAGTAAGACAGTGTCTTACTTTCTTTTTATCCCTAAAAGCCCCACTATGTCTTACTTTCGGGGTATGTCTTATATTGGGAAAAAATTGAGAGTGATGGGAGTTATGATGTACTTTTAGAGCATAATTAGATCATGAAAAAGACATTGGAAATGGTACAGCATAACACCCATCACTCTCACACACTTACCAATCAACACACCTACCAATCCACACGTATACCAATCCACACACATATACACCAATCCACACGTATACACAAATCCACACACATATACACTAATCCACACACATATACACCAATCCACACACATATACACCAATCCACACACACATACACCAATCCACACACACATATACACCAATCCACTCTCACTTAATGCTTTCCTACCTTTCCTTTCTTCTTTCAGCTTCTTTTCCTCCTCTTCGCTCCTCTTCTTCAGTTCTTGTCTCCTTCCGGGTCAGAGGGCACGGACAGCGGTGGGCGCGGCTTCAGTGTTGTGCGCCGGGATCTGACAAGAAACCCCGGCGCACAACAGCTGTTGCCGCGCAGATCACAAGGGAGCGGTATCGGAGGTCATTAACAGACCTCCGGCTCCCTTGAGTGATTTTAAGCCGGGTTGAACCCGGCTTAAAATCACTCAAGGGAGCCGGAGGTCTGTTAAAGACCTCCGATACCGCTCCCTTGCGAGCCTGCTCCTCCAGCGGCGGACATTACTGTCCGTCTCTGGAGGGGTGCCGGGTGCCGCAGGTTGGCACCCCCTGGAGTGTGGCGCCCTGTGCGGTCGCACACCCCAAAGGTCGGCCCTGCTCTAAGGGGCCGGCCTTAGGGGTCTGCGGCCGCACAGGGTTTAAATAAAAACATCGGGGGGTTTTTTCAACTTTATTTAACATCCTCCATGTTAAATAAAGTTAAAAAAACTTTATTTAACATGGAGGATGTTAAATAAAGTTAAAAAAAAACCCGATGTTTTAATTTAAATCCTGTGCGGCCGCAGACACGTAAGGCCGGCCTTGGTGGGGACTTCCCGGCCCCTTAGAGTGGCGGACCCGGCAAATCCCCCGTGTTTCCCCGAAAGTAAGACATATGTCTTACTTTCGGGGTACGGCTTATATTAGCCGACCCCTCTGAAACCCCCGATACGTCTTACAATCGGGGGTGTCTTACTATCGGGGAAACACGGTATTACCTTCATATGATTGTTAGTAATAACGCTACTCTGCATTGTGTGATCAGTGGATCTGGAAACAAATATATGGAACAGATATGTAAACAGATAGCATTCCAATAAACCCAGACAAGGTGGATCGGGGGAGATACTCCCACACATTTTTAAAGGTAAATGATAACACCTTATGTATTTTTTTCACACAGATCCATATGTCCATTCATCCGCTTTTCTAATAATTACATAATCAACACAGTTTGAAATACCGTACTTTATGGGGTGTCCAGTTCCCAAAGAATGAAATAAGTCAATGCAAAGTGCCAGCATTTAGTTAAGTAATAAATACATACATACACTTTAATGATATCAGCTGAATCTAGAAATTTTATGAAAGAAACACGAACAAAAAACATAAAACCAAAACAAAACGAAAAAACAAATAAAATTTAAAATGTGGGCCCAGATACATCTAAATGCTCAGTGAGTGAATAAGTAAAGTGCAGTGTGAAAGTGATCTATAACTGAGGTAAACACATTTATAATTGTGTGCTTTCTTTTACTTAAGGCACACTCCAGCCATCATACGCATTAATTCATATGATACCTCTGTGGCACCTTTACCTTTGCGCAGAATCCCCTCGTATGCAGGAGATGTGTTCAGCCGATTACACCTCCATGCATGTGATACACTTACCTCCAGTCATCTCCAGTTTATAGGGGCAGCTACAGACAGGGTCTGTTCCGATTCCTGTACACATGTGTGGAAAGAACACCCATTTAATTCAATGGAAGCACTTTCCTGCCACTGATAAATAAGTGTCTGCCAGCCCATTGATTTTACTATAATTCTATTCTCAACAAATATGCTTTATTATTTTGAGTATGAGAGTGTAAACTGTTGGTTATGTACTTTGCATAAACAAGCGCTGATACACAGTCATGCTAACACTATGTACACACATATATGCTGACACAGTACCTATGCTAACACCATACACTAACATACACACACTGTAACACCATTTGCTAACAGCACACAAGCGCTAACACCATATACTCACATATGCTAACACCCACACACCTCAAAAAAGTAAGTGTAAAGTAATCAAAATTAAAGTAAAACATTGTTGAAATTGCTGAACGATTTATGGGCCATAGGCAGCTGACACTTTACCTTGCTTTAAAGATGAGCCTTGACATAGGTGTCTGGAGGGGATGGCAAGAGGGACAATTGCCCAACCCCAAAATTCAGGCCCACTGGAGAAACAGCAGGGTGGGGAGGAACAGTAGACTGTTTAGAGTAGGTTAACTAGACATAGAGATAGAAAAAACACCTGGCAGTCAGCAAAAAAAGCTTTCATTTAATTCTGTACACCCCTCTGCTGACAGTGTGGTTTGGTCTGCTCTTTCCCTCTTACTGGTCTCCTCCCGGGGAACACCATAGGAATTATAGACTGGGGTAGTTGTGGCTAATCTTTATCACCCCAGTTGTTGTAAACTAAAGTTCTAATGTTGTGCAGGTACATGCTGCTCCGTAACTTCTATTATATTGGCCATATATTTTTGTCCTATTAATGGGTAACATTTGATTTAAAATCATATGATATAAAATCATACTCGGAAACTCACAAATGAAATGGCGATTGCAGCCTCAAAGCCCCTTACTATGAAATAATTGAATGTAACAAGGTGGGAGTGTGTAGGGTGGTATAGTGGGAATCCAGGATAGTTCTGACCCCATACAATAAGTTAAGAACCTCATTAAACATAATACAGCACAGCGTTTAAGACACTGTCTTACTCAACATCAAGATCTTTACAACCTTTAATGGAAGCTTTCTAGGAACAGACCCCAAAGTCACTGACAATGATACTGCTTTTCACTCACATGTTATTGACAGACATGTTTATCACATCTTAGAGAGACAACCTTCACTGTGGGAATCAGGGGCAGAACTTAGAACAGTGGAGCTAATTGTTCGACCAGATTCCCACAGAATATACATGAATAATTTACTGACTTGCCTTCTGGTCCTTTCACTCCACGTCTTCCAAGAGAGTTTGCATGTTCAAAGAGAATTTCCATTTCCATTTTGGCCCTCAATATTGCGAGTACAGTTAGTCCCATTGAACAGCATTCATTAAAACTTGCAGCAACTCAGACATCATATGTTGCAGCGATTCACGGAAACTGTGACGTGATCAGCAAATGGTGAATGCATTGAACACTCTGACTAATACCACCTTCCATGACCGTAGCGAGTTATCCCCAAGTACATATCATGTAAAGTTTGTAGTGCCATTTTTATTATTGCATACCACTCAAACTGTATCAAATGTACTTGTTTGTCTTTTTTGTTTTTAAATCCCATGTTAGTGAACCAATGTATTGTATTCTCCTGCTCCTACCTGTTGGGGTCGTCGCTGGGTATGCAAGAATATATTTATTAAAATGAATTAATGATTCTCTTCCATTTGAATTTACTTTTTTATATATACATACTCATCTAAGCCATTGTACAGTGCTGCTGAATATTTAATTGATAATAATAATAAACAACTAAAGTAAACAACTAAACTAAAATCACATTTATGGTAGAAAGGAGTATAGAAAAAATGTGTTGTATTCTGTTTTGTCCGTCCGTCTGGTAATTCACAGAGATAAAATACCTACATGTGTGAAGAAAGACACATTTTTCACCCTATTTCATTTAACAGGCCTCCTCATTTCCATTCACATGTACCGCACACCCTTACACTCAATAATAAATCTTTTAGATCCATGACGAATTCTGCTGTTTTCATGTGCTGTGCAGGACACAATAAGGACTGAAATCTAGACTAAGCGGTAGGCATTGTCTACACAGGCATATTCGGGGGGGTCGTGGATATAAAGGGAGATTTTTACTACTTGGATTGAAAAGAGCTGGGTTTCCTGGCAAATTACCATATTCATCTTTATTCCCTGTAGATTGAAATTTAAATATAGCTCAGCTGGCAAAGGAGGATGGGGACCCATTATTTGTGCATAGCTCATACTGACCAGATATAAATAAATTGCATCATAAGACAATGGCACAAGGTTAGTTCAATGATTTAGAGAGGACAGAAATTGAATTACCCTTTTTAGCCTGTCAGATGACCATCCGGTCATGTCTTCTTTTTTTTAGTTTCTCCACCTAAAAGCATATATATATTTGAGAAATTACTAAATTCAGTAAGGTGATCAGAATGCTAGAACATTTAGTTTCATATGTATTTTTTTCTTTATTTCTCTCTACACATTGCGAACCAAAACACAATCATTTAGCTCTGCTAAATTTAATTTATTGCTCCATAACCTTCTTCTGCAATATCCACTCATTGAATATTGTTAATGGAACAATGCTGCTTAATATTGTTTTCAATGTTCTAGCGCTGGGTTATCAAAGGTTCAATGTCAATACAAGAGTGTCTGTCCACAGCTTAAATGATTATCACAACAAGAGTGACCTGACTGCCACGCTATAACTTAGGTGTTGGAGAAAGCATGCATATAGTTCTGTTTATATTCTCTCTGAATTTTTCGCTTTGTGCTTAAGAAAATGCATATTGGTATAGAGTAATATGGGCAAGACACATCCATAGTTAAGATATTTATCTCTGGATTCTTCCCCCAAAATGGACATCCATTGTGTTCATGTCTGTTTTTGCTCCTGCTGCCTGCCCCAAAGGTGGAAGCACCTCCTCTCAGTGTATCAGTTGCAGCGACTGGAGAACCAAGGAAAGAGGGCCTCATGTGGGGACAGCTGCGGAGCCTTGGGCTCCTGTACATGTGTTTATGGGGCCTGGGCTGTACAGAGCATATAGACAGCTTGGACAGGGGGATCGCTGGGAAAGCCCATGCTGAGGAAGCAAACAGTGAGATCCAGGTCTGCAATGTATTGCTACACCAATTGTTGCCATGTGTCTGTGGGGCTGAGATGTCAGGGTTACAGACACAGAACAACAACACTGCTTATATTTATATAGAAGATGCCTAAACAAAATGTGAATACATCACTGGGTTTGGAAAAACATGTTTATTTAATATCTACTTTCCTTAAGATAACCTCTGTTTGGGGACAAGGAAAGCACCTAGTAAGTTATTTGGGGCACAAAGATGGCACTGACACGCTGTTTGGGGATAAAGAGGGCAATGGTAGGCTGTTTGGGAATAAGGAAAGCACCTAGTAAGTTGTTTGGGGGGCAACAATGGCATTGGTAAGTTGTTTGGGGGAAAATGGCACTGGTAAGCAGTTTGGGGGCAAAGGTGGCATTGATAAGCTGTTTGGGGGAAAAGTTGGCATTGTGGGAAGTGGATGACATGTTACTTGATGAAGTCAGGGGGCCCAAAGAGGTAGAGTGGTTGCTATAGAAAATGGATGTGGTTAGCAGTGTTATGTTTGGTAAGGAGATGAGTTAGCAATAAAGCCACACCCACCTGGGGTTACAGAAAAACAACACAAGCAACACAAGATCTGAAGGTACAAGGAAATGTACACATGGAGGCAAACAGACAGAGGAACAAAGTATGTATAACATCTGAGATCCTTGATGATCTAAATGGGTTTCAGGAAAGGGCTCTGCTATACTGACAGTGACCGATAAGAAGACTCCCAGAGCCTGTATGTGTAGTAATGGCAACCAAACCAGAGGCTCCTAAAAAACGGGGGTTTGCGACAATATACTTATGCTAAAACTTATGCTAATAATCAAATTATCCATGTTTTCTAATGTTCTAAAGCACATAAGCATTGGATTATAAATAATATTAACACAATGAAAGCAATGATTTTGTTAGTAATTGCTGGTATATACTGTATGCAACAAGACCCATAATGTCCTTGCACTGGGCACCACTGTGTAAGCTTGGAAATATCAGTATGTTTAAAGCACATTCATTATGCTGTCTACCATGCTACACACCAAACCATAGCAGATCTGTCATTTTATTACTTATAAAACAGCACAGAAACAATTAAATGCATTTTAGTTCTTATGGTAACCACCTACCAATGTCTGTTTTTGTGTCATATGACAATTAAGTGGTCTCAACAACAAATAATGTAAATGGCAACATTTCACTAGATTAAAGGGTTATTTCTGGGGAACGTTTAACTACTAGGAATGATGTAGGAGATGGAAAAGCTCTATGCTAGTAAATGTCACCTTTAAATTTATGTTTTTTTTCCAATGAAGCTCATGCAAGATTTCCAGGGGGTCTAACGAGACCCCTGCACACATGCGCAGAAGGAACTCCCATTGATTTAGTGTGAGTGTTTCCTTGTCAGCCAACAATGCCAACACTGGCTTGAATGACTGATCATGGAGGGGGTGGTGTGCTGGTAAGTGCAAGCGGCATATAAAAAGTACTTATTCCTTAATATTATAACCTTAATATTATGTGCTCATCATTGGTAGTGCTCTATGGGACACTGGGCTATGCATTTACACTACACTACGGTCTATCAGTCAAGTCATGAAATGTTTACTCATCACCCAATTATTTTGCTTTTAGGTAAAGAGATATTGTACTGGAGTGCATGGAAAATTTACCAAATAAAAAAAAAATCCAACTGCTGTCAGACTGACAGAGCCATTATCCACAATCAGCTAAGGCATTAGTCCGATTGTGGATAATTAATAGTTCATTCTGGTTGGTGATTATAAGAGTTGTAATTCATTAAATGAAATAAATGAATTAAACAAAATTACCAACTCGTGTTCAAAAAAAGGGAAAGATCTGAGTAGAAATACTCTAATATCAACAAACATTAATCGCTTGCAGTTCTCAAAAAAAAATTAGATAAACCCAATAAATAAAATTCTTAATATAAACAAATTACAGTGTGGTAAGTCTGGACTTTGGAATTGTGACCCTTTTCAAATCTGTGTTGTTATACAATTCTATATGCCACAGCGATTATACCCTCTTGAGAGATTTGTTAAAGAGCACTTGACATATGAAATCCTTCTCATCTGAATGAAAAATCAGAGAAAACACTTGTAACAATCACTTCTTAGGAGCAAATTACTCCACTAACCAACGAGAAGATAAATATTTATTTGAAAAGACACGGTATATGATAAAGGGCTTTTCCACTTAGCTCTGAAAACATTATGCAGGATAATTATCTGTGCTGTTTGTACCCTTGTAAGAAAATTAACCAACATTTATTTTGGGTTTGCATGATAGATACTAAAATAGTTCACTTGACAGCACTTTGCCTTCACAGATTTTTCATATAAGTATAAAATTCAAAACAAAGTCTAAATGTTTAAATATTAGTGACGTTCTAAGCACTAATGAGAAATTTTGATCTTGTAACTAACATAAACATATATCCTCTCTTCATCAGGTCTGAAGCACCTGCACTTCATTGGTTGATGGCAGACAAGCCCCCTACTGGCGACCAATAGAGTCGCTCATACAGAATTTTAAAGTCCTGGTGCCGAAACTGGCCGGGGGAGACCCGCTCCAAGAGTCAAAGGTCTGTACGAAAGACCAATAGAGTCACTCATACGGACCTTTAACTCTTGGAGCAGGGGTCTAACCAGGCCAAGTTCCACCATCAGATGTTAACGGTCTGTGCGAGCGACTGGTCGCCTGCAGAGACCTCCTCTGGCATCAAGTAATTGATGGTCGCCCTAATGGACCTTTAACTTCTGACAGCGAGCCTACTGATTTCTGCTCCTGTTATCTATGCAGCATCGCAGGGGTTAACGGGAGTGGAAATCTGTCACGTTTGTTGCCAAGGTTTAGACATTAATGGCTGTGTGTTATACAGGCTGTACACTCAATACTTTACGTTGTAGCAGAGTGTCATTTCTGCAGTGTTGTCACATGAAATATAATATGAGATATAATAAAATGTTTTTTGAGGGGTGTACTCACTTTTGTGAGATACTGTAGGTGGTACGATACGCAGCATTACATTGAATGTGTTACTGACATCCGGTGCTACAATCATAAAGAAGGGGCAACTTAGCTAGCTCCAAGAAAAATTGCCCCCCAATCATCAGAGTTGTCACGAAGCCAGTTCTGCTGAAGTGTTTATCAAAAATCACATCATTTAAATAATTCACCATGAAACAGCAAATCACACCAACGAGGTTGCTTTACAGTGGTAGATGGCTGACTTACACTCAAACTATCAAACCACAATTCAATTAATGTTAACATAATAGCCTACAGATGCCGGTACCGTACAACACTTCAGCTTCCTGTGGTATAACCCTTCTCATCCACATTCTATTTCCTGCCCTTGGCTTGCTTCCTGACTATTCCAGTGAGCTAGTTATTAATCTTCCTGTTTCCGGCTCATTTCCTGCAGTGTTCCTGTCTTCATGAACAACTACCTGCTGCAGGATCCTCATCAGAAAAACAATTAAAAAGGAACACAACTTGTGGCGATATTTTAGGCAATCACTGAGAATAACGTTTCATATCATGTTTATACCATAATATATTATATAACACGTTGTTCATGTGTACCTAACTTATCTGACGGTTCTTAGTGGAATGGTTTAGCAGCTAAACCATTTTTGCACTCTTGTTTCCTGAATTCGAAACAAGGTGCTCTACTGTCATTGGTAAATTGAGCTACTTCTTGAAGAGTCCACCTCTATAGGTCCACAAATAATGTAATTTCAGTAGCAATTTACTACCCTTATCAAAGGTTGGACCCAGAAATAATGCAACACTGTCCATCATCACCTACACTACATTGGCGATGATATTCCTAATCTGACAAATTGTTGTGTGTATTTAATTGTACATTATACTACCACAAGTAAGCATATTTAGACAAAGAACCCTGAAAGGGCTTTAGATATACTTTGTGGTCACATATAAGACCATTTCATTTTGTAATAAGGCAACGAGAGATATGTGGGGAAAATAGAACAATCCAAGGACACACTTGACCTATATTTTGGTTTAGCTCAGACATTGTGGCACCAGTCAGCTAATTATCAGAAAAATCAGTGAAATCTCATTTCTAGCTAAATAAACTGTAATGAACCGTATGATTTCTAAAATTGATTAATATTAACAAATTATTCAGCAATCAAAACAAAATTTGAGCTTCCAACTTGTGATTTTTTTTTCTTTTTGACATTAAAACAGACTTTCTTTGCATTGATTCTGTTGTTTCTAAAGCTGGTCATCATAATGACCCACTATGTATGTAGAATTAACACCTTAGTAGGTTTGGATTTATTCTGACAAAATTGCAATACTTTATTTGTGATTGGATAGTGTTTATGAGACTCAAGGCTACATGTGGAGCCATATAAAAGAGTGTGACCCACAAACACATCCCCTTATGGTAATCATCAAATTATTAATTTACATCGCTCTTTCTCTTTAAATAAAATATTAAGAATGTTGTTTGGCTTGAATGTGACCTAACCCAATGAGAATGGCCCATTGGCAGCATGGGGGCATATTTATGAAATATTAAATAAACATTTGGTGACTGAGAGAAGAAATGCAATCATTCACTATTGCGTAATACTGTAACTTCTGTTGTGTTGAGTGAGTTAGAACGAGAGCCAACAAAATATTTAGGTTTGGAGTCCATGACAACTTAGTACAAGACCACATACTGGGTAATTACGCTACCAAAACACCCATGCTCACTATTTAGATGGGGGTCTGTGAAAATGGGGAGTATGTTTATACAAAAACAAAGTCTAACTTGTTATCTCTTATAAACATCATTTGCTCTATATGACATAGCTGCTTCTGGGTGGAACAGCTGGGTTTGGCTTCGGTGTTGTGTGGCCTTCTATGGTGGACACATATGAGACACATATGCATGTTTCTTGGCCTCTGAGGTATGAAATGAAAAGAGTAAATGAGTGCACTCGGTAGAAGTTCAAACTGGATGTATTGATGTGGCCATTGGGATTAGATAGATTGTTTGAGGTTGAGTCATGTAGTGGAACAAGGTAATGTTGCCAATGTAAATGACTGTTTGACCAAAATAAACAAACGGACATCAAATTAGGATTTATCTAGCTTGTAACACTACAAATTATAAACAATGTAAACACTTAAAATACATACCTGCCACAATTTCACAAACTCTTGGCCCACACCCAGAGTACTAAAACCTTCATACTGAAACACCCAATCGCCCTGTAAGGCGGAAGTCTAACTGTACCTTTACCAGCTCCGTCTCTTGTAAGAAGGTGACCGTTACCCCAATACAAACCACAACAAGCCAACGAAACAAATACAAACATAACAAGATTTTAAAGCACATTTCTAGTTTGTGAGGTTGGACTTTAAGATAGAAAGGATGCTGAAATATATCATATGCTAATGTGCACTCTGCTGCCAACTCTCATATACAGTGCTTTATTTAGGCCTAGTTCATACATCAATTAATGTCCCATTTTGATCACATGACACAGATACCACTGTGAAATAATTGCATGTAGACAAGGTATAGCTGTCGACATTTAGAAAAACTCCAAACACCTCCTTGAATCAGCTTGTGCTGTTGAAATCCTCTGGTGGGCTCTACCTACGGTTTTTCTGCATGGTGGCGGTGCCCCTCGTTGAGCATTGTCGCATAACTGCTGTTGTGGAGACATGTGCTTCTTTTGTGACTGTCCAAATCCAATCCGGACACTTGGCAGCTCTGCACTACACATTCACACCTGCAAAAGAGTTCTACACATGCAACAAGTACTTTATTCATGAAATCACCAAGGCCCTTCTCTATTATTATTTAAACCTCAGTACACGCTGTGCTTGTTTTCTGGTGTTCCTATCCTAAATGTTGTGCTAATCTCATAGTGTGAATTTTCATTACGGAAAACCGCCAAAGCTCTGAAGGGTTTTCGTTCGGAGTGGAACCTAGCCCGGCATGAGAACAAACGAAAATAAAACAAAATCAAGATGCACAACTAAAATGGAGCATTTAGAGTGGAGCATTGAAGACACAGGGCACATTATCCTTTGCCACAAATTTTTACGATTGTGGGATTATTTAGTTGCGAGTCCAATAAAGTTCTGACTTTACTTAGTTTTTAGACATTGAAAACACGGCATGCGTGTCCATAAAGATCAGATCTAGGCGCACAGTGACAGCACAACATCTTATGTATAATTGAGCTGGCAAGGGTACACCTGGTAGTGCCCACTGCTTGTATTGCGTGTGACATGCAGGGGCCTGTCCTCAGGGCAGAGTGCCGGGTATCCGGCTGGTTCTGCTCTTCCCTCTGCTGGCTGCCCGGTATATCCGTATGCCTGCGATCTACTGTTTTGCAGTTCCCCCCGTGAACCCAAGTGATCTCCTGCTCGGCACACAAAGCAGCGCAGTGACTCCCTTTCACAGAGCGAAGCTGGCGAGGCCCCACCTTCCGTCTGGCAGGCTTCAAATGCTGCTTCACAGACTCTCAGCAGGACCCTGGCTTTGAGGACAGGAGTGCAGAGCTTTGGCCGGCAGCTGTTACTGCTGCTTTCACTCTATCACTCAGAGAACAGAGAGAAAAAAAACACATTGAAAAGACGGCAGATTGCTTGCTTTGTTGTAGTGTATATTATTACACCGGGTCTTTTATTCAAAATCAAAACTGCCACCGCTTCCTAAGAAACATATACAAGAGTTTAATTTACACATATTATTCAGGTTCTTAAGTTTAAAGTATTCTAAATGAAATTGTTTATACCAGATAACAGGCAAATAAATAAACTAAAGAAAATGAAACAAGCTCACAGTAAAGGGAAATATTCAGTAATGCCATTTTTGTTTAAAGCTTGGGAAGCGGGCAGTGTGCCAGTTGGGTGCCGCTAATCTGCTGTGAAAGAGGACAGCCTCTAATTCCTTAAAGGTTTGTTTACTATTCGAATTGTGCTCGAAAAAGCCACATCGCTTATGATACAATTTCAAACTTTATGAAGCCAGCATTCTGAAGATATTATATTATCTTGCACACTGAACTTCTGAACGCGACTAAGATTATTTAACTGATAGGTTTCCCTAAGAAAAGTTTTAATTCTTATATATATGTTTTGATACATGTTTTTTTTATGGTGCCTGAAATCTGGAAGTTCTGCTTTACCTTGATACAAGGAAAAGCTAGTATAAAGTTCTAGGGTAAGCAGTTAGGTCCGTCGTATTTAATTATTTTTAAATAAATAGCTTGGAATATTTGTGCTTCGTAATATCGGAACAGCTTTTGCTTTGTCTGACAGCTAGTGGCAGCTTTGATGAAACTAGCACAAAAGACAAACAAGGTAGTATTGGGGTAGTATTCTTCTGTTAAGTGTTACACCTTCGTCATGTATTATGTCTTTCCCCAAGGTGAAGAATTCTATAGAAACATAGAATCTGACAATAGATAAGAACCATTTGGCCCATTTAGTCTGTCTATTTATACTGTCGCTATTCCCTGTGCAGGGCCTAGATCTGAGATCAGGTACTGTGTCTCAAAGACCATTGGTGACCTCCCAATTCTTAAATCTCCCCATCCCCAAACTTCATTCTTCATTCAGTTGCTGAGTATTGCTGAGTATTGAGAACTGGTAGTTTTATACATTTTAACAAACTGAAATCACCCAAGTTTGCATTGCTTATTAAATCCACTTTACAGCATATATGTCTTCTTCTTGGCAAAGACCGCTTTGGAGAGTTCCCGGCGGTCTTGACGTGCAGGCAGCGGGAGCGACACACCTGACACACCTGCACCAATCAGCAAGAACAACAAAAAAGGAAACAAAACTACAGAGTCCTAAAGGTCGATCCAATGCTTGTAAGCGTTTTAATAGTGTTCACATGGGGCAAAATACACTACGCTTATGGTTAAGCATGATTAAGTGCAAAACTTGCGAAGCTGTTGTTTTTTGTTCTGCTGTGGTGTGTTTCGCCCCATGTGAACACTTTTAAACCACTTACAAGCATAGGATGAACTCGAAGGTTCTCCTACCAGAACTGCCCTTCCAAGGAGCCCTACAGAAAACAGGTATTGAATACCACTCCTTGCTTGCGGCGTGTTACTTCAGTTGCACATACGTGGTTGTCTGACAAAACTCTGACAGAAACCACAACTCTCAAGTACCTGTGAAAGGGGTAAAACGTGATACTCTGACCTCAAGGCTAGGGTGCAGGAAGCCTGACGTGTTTTCAGGGCCCCTGGAGAAGGTCCAGACTAGGCATGTGTCACACGGGTGTGCTGGTGAGGGTTTTTTGTTGATAGCACTGGTAAGAACACTGGAAGCACGAATGGACCCTTCCCTGCACTTTGTTTGTACTCACTAAACAAAAATTCTATGGTAAAAGTATATATTTTTTAATATATAATTTGTTAAGTTTTGTATTTCTTTTTATTTTTTATTTATTTTTTTCTTATATTTTCTGTGCAACACATCTGTTGTTTACTTTTTGTTTGTCATTTTGAGTGGTTGGAAAGTATACTATTGTGTTTGCTGCACTTTTTAGAGGAGGTGTCCCTATCACTTATTCGTCACATATTTTTATATTGCAAATATTATGTGGCAATGCATGTTTTACAAGCCTCTCCTTCCCATAAATAGCTAATAAAATATTTTCAATGCTCAAGGAAAATTGCTGGATCAAAAATATAGCATTGCTGTTCAATCTGGCGGCATTTATCAAGATTTGTGCCATTTTTTTCTGTCGATTGCCAATCCACATTTTCACGGCCAATCTTTAACGTGCAGTCAGAACTTATCAATGTCTCTGACAGGCTTTTCTACAGCCGGGCCATTTTGAAGCATGAAAAAGTTAAGCAGCTATCACCACGGCTAAAACTCGAATCAGCCTGTTGTTTACTGAAGATGGGATGCTGCCAACTTTCACCGAGCTGAAGACAGCAAAATCCGGCCTCTCTTGGCACGGTTGATGCAGACATTAAACACGCATGATTATCCTATGCAAGGCTGGCATTGCACGATGGTTTATCCAATTCATATCAAAGGGAGCTCACGCAGCAGACACCATCGTGTCCAAGGGTTCACAGGATAGGCAAGCTATAGGGATCATATTCATAAAGACGTGGGATTTTATCAGAAGCATTCATGTTTGGCTGTGGTTTTTTTTAACTTGCTGTAAGACCTCAAATATATCGTTTATTGGCCTTGTATTATTTTCAGCCGATACAGTCCTGAACGTGTGTTCCATCTCTGTACATGAAATAACTGTTAGTTTTTATGACTTCACTGGGGTACCATTTAAAATTTAAGGAAAGAGAAGCCCTGACTATGCCTGGTCCATGTCAGACCTAGAATATATGAAAGGGGATAGCTGTAGATTGATGAAAAGAGGAAATTGTGAAAAAAAAGCATATTGAAATATTTTTGGGATCCTGTCATATCTATGTAGATACATATAAATTCATTTTTTAAGGTATTTTGTTTCAATAAAGCAAATTTGCGAAACTATCTACATAAACACATTGGGCTTCATTCAATAAATACAGAAAAGAAAGCACCCTCTAAAAAGCCTACATATTCAGATTCTGGGGGGCTGCTTGACCAACATGTACACACAACAAAGCAAAAGATGAGCAGACACTATTTAAAAGATGACCAGCAAATACTATTTAAAAGCGCCAGTCTGAGGCACAAATAGTGGGGATTCGGCATGCTATGTGGCCTTATATTGCGTAGCCCAGCACTACGTCAGAATACCCTAATTGGGATAGTAGTTGGGCTACTTTGGCGTGGAAGCGGGCTAAGCCATATAGTGTGACGGAAGGCCCAATATTTATGCCTCAGATGTAAACAGCATTTGCTGGGTGTGAACTTATCTCCTGCTTTGTTGTGTCTTCATTCAATCAGCCATCTACAAACTAGACTTTTACTGAAAATGCATTTTTCATGCTAAATGTAGGGGTAAGCAATTCATCTCAAAGGACACAAATCTGAAAAACAATCGCTAATTGCTTAGTTATGTGTAGATGATTAGCCGGCGCATCTTATAATCAGAGCACGGCATCCAATGCTTGTCTAATATCAAACCTCTGCACATCCAATATCACTCTCATTTTCTAATTTAATTTCAATTGTGATTTACTCTATAACATCATGGGTGTACCTAGAATATTTGCGCCCCCCCCCATCGTGTATGTGGCTCATACTGTATTACATTATACCTATAATGTGTTGAGATCTTTGTAAAAAAAAAATTGTGAAACTCATTAGAAAGCATTAGAAGCATAATTATACTGATTGGCGAGGTTTATGTGTATTTAGAAGGGATGGGCATCAGAAGAGGAAGGGGAGCACATGGACGTTGGTTCGAATGACATGATCTGCCCCTAGTAAAGCGACCCAAGGGCTATTACCACTTCAGTCTTATCGTTGTAGGAAGAATATCCCACTGCCTGGCATCCCCATGATTCAGGTGTCCCAGACAGCGGGCCTGGCAGGAATGTTTACAAATTTGGGTAGGTGGTAAGAAAACCATATTTTCTTAATTCAGTCATGCTTGAATAAACTGCAATGGAAATATGTAAACTTAACATTTAAAAAAATCTTTTTGGACAGAAAATGTAGTTAATATTTGTGTTGTTAAATTCTATACAGTTGTCTAATTAACCAATAGGGTGCGTTAACATTAATAATTGATAATATCAAGGTATGCTGAAGGTCTCAGAACCTCTGCATTAGTTCAAGTTTCAGTTTACTTTCCGTGTCCTGAACTGACGAATGTTAAAAGACTTGTTTACTAAGGTGATTCAGTCAGTAGGTGAGTTAGTACATAATTAAATAGACTTGCACCAAGAACCCAAAGATACTAAAGAGTAGTAGAGCTAAACATTAAATAGATTAAGCAACTGCTCAGGGTCCTTGATGATCTAACAGCCCTCATCAAATTGTAGTTGAGGGCTGAGTTACATATTCTTCATTAATTTATTTTATTATATCGTAGCAGGAAATGAAACCCTCTGCAGTTGTCATCATTGGGTGGGCTTTCATACTAAAGCTTGAAGAATTAGTCATCATAATAATATTACATTTTTTTTTATGATTACACATCCAAAACACGCTTAATATTGTAATTTAGGTTAGTAAGATATTATTTATCAACTCATCTGCAAACTCCATACGGAGACCTGCCGGTAACGCATTCAGGAGCTACACAGTTCCTAATCTAAAATTAATTTGTAAAACTCCTTGATTCCATTTCTAATTTAGTTAACAATAAAAATGTGGTTAACTTTGAAGGCAAAAAAAAACAAATGTAGCATAAGAAATATAATTGCTGTTGGATAACCGAAAATATATATTTCATGATGTAAGATTCTGTCTCATTCATAGGTTTTGTCAGCAACACTGAATCGTCAAGCAAGTGCATATATGTTGTTGCCATGGAAATAGAGCTTCTTAAAGGGGGACCTCCTTTTTCTATTAGTATCAGATTGAAAATGAGTTTTCACAAATATTTTACTGCTTTCGTTTTTAAAAACAGTTCTAGTTTTTGCATTACATGTACCCTGTATTTTATGTTCAAGGGGGAAAAAATATTTTCCTTTAAGTTTTCTTTTTTGTGAGTAAACCTAATTCTAATGCAAGTGTCTGTAAGACAGACTTGTATCCTATGTAATAATAAATTATAGAAGACATAGATGTGTAAGCACCTCCCTAAAGATTTAGAGATTCCGAAAGTGTCTGCTAAATCTACCAGCCTAAAAGTTCCTATGCTTTAATAAATTGGCTGGTTAATTAAAAAAAACAACTAAAAAATGCATGTATTAAATGTACATAAAGGACTATAATTGAGTTCAATGATAATTTCAATATTTTTCTTTTTTTGGGGCTTTTTTATGGTAATGATTTATGGAAAAATGATTGTTCAACTTTTATAGAAAAACACATTAGTACATATAAAACTGTGTCTGAACAAGAAGCAAAATGCAAAGTAATTTTGAATATTAAGTCTCATTCACCACACAACAGACCATCTGTTCCCATAGCAATGTATGTACGCAGTCTGTGGCAGATAAAATATAGGTTCCCAAGTCCAGTCGCGAAACCGAATTATTAGGATAAAAACCTCCATCTGAAGCGTGATGGAAAACACAATTCTATTGTTGAAATCTGCACAAAAAATTTCAGTGATTAATAAAGACTAATATCAAAATCAAAAAGCACATCAATAATATTAATTTGCCAAAAAAAGCATTTTAGCTTTACAGATCCAAAACGGGTTACATACCAGCAGGGGGGCTGGCGCATTCTGGGCCAGGGACAGGTCCTGCTGAGTAACCCTCTTCCCCAACCCCGGTAATATACACACTAGCACTCACACTCACTATGTAACACTCACGCTACCAAACAAACATACACACTCAAGTGATTTAGAGCTGGTATAACTACTCAATACATTGTCAGAAACTACCTATCTATCCAGCGACATGTTCTGGCTGAGGCCAGTGCCTCAAAACCTGGATGATCAGGCGCAATGGTATGTCGCTGCTTCAATAGGGTAGTTACTTGAGAGACAACTCATCTCTCAAAGATGGCGCAGTCTCCACAGACTGCTTTAGGCTGCGTGCCTGTGAGACACATCAGTGCCAGCATTCTACAGTGTGGCCGGCAACCGTGAAGGGGAGTTGCCCTGGTCATCTATCTATCTATCTATCTATCTATCTATCTATCTATCTATCTATCTATCTATCTATCTATCTGATCTAATGCTGATTGGCCAGAGTAAAAAAAAGGAAGGAAGAACTCCCATGGGTTGTTGGACCCATCAATCACAGCCATTACCATCAATGGGACCACCCCCCATTTTCTTGGCTACTTATACCTATCGGTTATCGAAATATACCTTCCTATTCATAGTCCCTCCCACTTTACCTCATCAACGAGCACCAAACCGGCTTGTAATGGCGGCTGCATGAATGGATGAATCCTAACAAATTTCAAGTAAATTTTTGTCAGTTTCGTGCTCCTTGTTTTTGTTGATTTGTACGAATGCAGAAAACAGGTAATAAAGTGCAAACGAAAACTCATTTTCAAGTCTACCATACATCCCTTATCTTTGCGTAGAGATGAGACTACGGTGCGGGGCTCTAACAAGATTTTATGTGTATTTTGTGACTTGGTTTTGGTTTATGTAAGTAAATAAGGCTACAACATATTTACACAACTGAATTAATATACAAATTTTCTATTGTTTCTGTCCATAGCTAATCTTCTAGAAAAGAGGCCCATCAGGGGAAGAAAGAAAAGCAGAAGGATTTGGGTCTCAAAGATGGACTGTCCCTAGTAAAGTAGGACACTTAGGAGATACAATCAATCTATCTTACTAAAACAACTGCAGTGGCATAGGAATATTTCAATAAAGTCATTCATCGCAGTGTTTGCTTGCTAACTAATGTATATATGAAATATTATCAGAACACATGCGTACTCCTTGCTTTATGTGTGTAAATATATATATATATATATGCATACGTTACTTGCATATACATATATATTTATACCCACATATATATATATATATATATATATATATATATATAAAGGGACATGCTATCCAAACAAGGAAGCACTGCGTTAGTCCCAGGCACCTCTTGTGAGCACTGCAGCAGAAGCGAGGAGTCTAAGAGCGAAGACAGGGTGACGCATTGTAATGTTATTAGAACACTCCAGCTTCTATTTATAGACTCTGCACAGCACAGACTTTTTGTAAAGCGCGGTGCAAGACAGGAAGAAGTAGACAGTGAAAATGTTTGGAAATATAGAAAACTGATACTTACAGTTTATATAGCAATGCAAATGGAAAAAAAAAGGGTGCCTCGCTTGAAAAAATATGCCTCTTAATTTACGGCAGATAAGCTTCTCTTTAGAAGACCACAATTAGATTTTTAATCAAAGGTTGAATATAATCAATGGCTGCTTCTGATGTTGTTATTTGCCAGCTTTAAAGGGAGTCTCTTCATACCATTGAAGGGGGTGTTATGTATACAGGGCAAATATGGTGCAAAGGAATAAGAGTGGGGCAATCACTATAGCAACCAGTAAATAGATTCTGATGATTGCTACACTTTTACATCTTTGCACCAGAATATCTTCTTTTTTGTTTTGCATAACCCACCTGATTCTGTCTTGTCTAGTGGTACTTTATCACATGCTAGGATTTATGTGTGTATATATATATATATATATATATATATATATATATATATATATATTTTGTTAAAATGTTTCACTCTGCACTGCTATATTTTAACAGCATTGTAGGTGCACGCTGTTCCCTGCAATGCTAAAAGGCACAGACTCCATAGCATGCTATTCTGGGCATCCTTAACCCCTTAAGGACCGGGCTCATTTTTCGTTTTCTACCCTGTGGGACCGAGGCTGTTTTGACACTTTTGTGGTGCTTGTGTTCAGGTGTAATTTTCTCCTCACCCATTTAGTGTACCCACATAAGTTATATATTGTTTTTTTCAGGACAAGATGGGCTTTCTTCAGATACCATTATTTTGATCGTATCATCTTATTTACTATAAAAAAAATAAAAAAAAAATGTTGAAAAATTGAAAAAAAAGACATTTTATGACTTTTATTTGAAAAATCTTTTACTCACCTAAAAAAGCAAGTAAAAAAACTAGCTAAATAGATTCTACTACTTGTCCTGAGTTTAGAGATACCCAATGTTTTTATGTTTTTTTGCTGTTTTTTGTACGTTATAGGGCAATAAGTACAAGCAGCGTTTTATGATTTCCAAATCTTTTTTAACAAATCTGGTCAGTCTGCCTCCATCTCCTCTTTGGAACATCTTTGAAGCCGGTTAACTCAATTTAACCCCCTCAAACCATATATTTTTGAAAACTAGACACCCCAGGGTATTCCAAATGCTGTTATTTTAACCCTTTCCATGCACCAATTATACAACTACACTTTGTCAAACTTTGTAATAGTAATTTTTTTTATTTTTTTTTCCACACAAATTGTACTTTAGTTATAGATATACAGGTTCTGGTATATGTCACTATCAAACAACACCCCAATGTGTGTTCAGCAACATCTCCTGAGTACAGCGATACCCCACATGCATGGGTTTGTCAGATTGTTTGGCTGGTAAAAGACTACTTTTGGGGCATGCGTAATCCAGGTGGTCATTTGGTCATTCTGCCTCCATCTCCTCTTTGGAATATCTTTGAAGCCGGTTAACTCAATTTAACCCATTCAAACCATATATTTTGGAAAACTAGACACCCCAGGGTATTCCGAATGCTGTTATTTTAACCCTTTCCATGCACCAATTATAGAACTACACTTTGTCAAACTTTGTAATAGTAATTTTTTTTCACACAAATTGTACTTTAGTTATAGATATACAGGTTCTGGTATATGTCACTGTCAAACAACCCCCCAATATGTGTTCAGGAACATCTCCTGAGTGCAGTGATACCCGACATGCATGGGTTTGTCGGGTTGTTTCAGATTTAAAATGCCACATTTGGGAAGTGCGCTTTTTTTCTCCATTTTGGTCAGTCTGTACCTATGCCCTATCTGTGAGCTAGGCCACTCCAATTTACCCCATCAGCCATTTTTTTTATATATTAGACACCCCTTGGGTATTTGAAGTGCTTTTATTTTAACTCTGAGATTTTTGAGAAATTTTAGCACTTGCTCAAAATAATAAACTTTATTTTTTTATTTTTTTTATTTTTTTTAATACTTTTTTTATATTTTTTTTTACACATTGTGCTGGTACTGGATGGTTCATCTAGTGACATCACTGCATAATTATTTTTAAATGTTAGCACATTTTTTTTTTTCCATTTTTTTATTTTTTATTTTTTTTTGAATATTTTACTAATCACACAGTGATTAGAAAGCTGGGCTCCATTGACTTGCATGGTTGAATGCAGTACCTGTATTCAACCAGCAAGTGGAGCCAGTTCTCTAGAGGGTCTGGAGACCCTCTAGCGAACTTTTTCGTCTTTATTGTTGTAGTTCCCGGGCCGCCGCCATCTTACTTGATGGCGAAGATCACCGGCAGCTGCGGCTGTGACCGCTCTCCGGAGCGGTCACAGCCCACCTAAAGGTAAGTGTTTGGTGTCGCTGGATGCCTCCTGATCGAGGCATTCCAGCGACACCATTTAAGTTTAGGAGGCGATCGTTGATCGCCTCCTAAACGCTTTTAAAACGGGCGTCCGCCGCCATACAATGTATGGCGGCTGTTGACGCCCCGGGGAGGGGCCAGACATGGCCCCCGATGCCGATCTCGGCCTTGCTGGATGCCTCGACATCGAGGCATTGCAGCAAGGCCGTTTAAGCGAAGAAAGTGATCCTTGATCACTTTCTAAGCTTATTTAACTTTTTGACGGTTCAGGACCGTCAAAGGTCATTTAGTGACCTTCTTGTCATGACGGTCCTGAACCGGCAAAGGTCGCGAAGGGGTTAATAAGTGATACATTGGGCATCATCATATCTTGGTGCTCAGCAGTAAGGATGACCGCCGATGAGGGGGTTCCTGGGTGCGCTGCCCTAAGTCAGGGCGGTGCTAAGATAAATATTCCTTCTTATCAGTAGATAAAGTTGAATCTAAAAATGCATTAGATTAATTATGAAGAGGTGCAATCCGTATAGGACATCCATCTTGACTACAATGTAGCCAATGTAGACAATGTAATTTCATCATGAACTGGGTCGGGCAACTCCTTTTGTGAAAAATATGATACCTTTTATGCAGTGATTCTACATAATGCAAAAAAACAAATACACATGTCCAAGGAATCATGGAAAAGCCAAACACCTCTTTATCGCAATAACGCACATCACTAGACGCTATTTACTTCACTGAACTCTGTGAATTAAGAATGGGCTTCAGTGCATCTCTAAAGTAAATATATGGTACCGATATATATAGCTATGACCTTAACTACACATATCGCTGAAGCACATGATAATACAATGCGCTGCTCTTATTAGTCTCACTACATTGCATATAGGATATTTTTCATGGTTCATAAATGGCATCAGTATAGAAAATTGTACACCTTTGCACTGCTTGGTGACATGGAATGTCAAGAATCCCAATATACACAATCGCAGACAAAAACAGATTCTGCTGTCATATAATTACCCCCAAATTATTAGAAAACAGGCAATATTTTATTTTGAAGACTGGAAAACCATTACAGAGCAACTCATTTTATTTACCTGCTGTGCTAAATAAGACGTGACTTTGCTAATTAAACTCTGCAGTGGATCACACCGGCATCCAGTTTAAGAAGCATATTCAGCAATCTTGTAATATTTGCAGTTTTGTTTTACATGGTACTACAATGTAACAATCATTTCAAACAATAACTATTATTCGGGATGCATTTCGCTACTCAGGTGTCATTTGCTTCTGTGTAATGTTTCTGCTTTTCGTTGCAAGAGTCAAATAATCCAGATGCCCAGCTGTATAAGGTAATTTGTAAAGTCGTAGTAGCAGTGGCAAACATCTGTCTCCTTTGCAAAACCAGCATGATGCTTTGCTTATAACCACAGAGTCACATCTGCCTTCTCTTCTCATTGATACGTTAACAGGAATTGGTTCTGATTCCTTGACCTTTCAGACACTGCTCAACCTTGACTTCTGTTTGCTCTGTCAGGACTTATCCCAAATGAGAGTTAATACTTTTGAATGTATAAAGCGGCAGCAAAGTCCACGGTGCTGTGCGAAGGGTACCATTGTTAAAATTTTGTGTTTTCATGGATGAAATAAAAAAAAACATACCGGTACAAAACTGTTTTGGTTTCTTTTGTTGAGGTTGTACTTGAACAATCCCTTCAAGTAAGAGGACCAGCCCTGTTCCCTTCAGGTTGATCATTTCTATAGACCCTGCAGTGATAAGGTATTTCCTTCTCTGATAGTAACGTCCCTGGATTAACCTCATCCAGAGTGACCTTGGCCCCCTTGATTTCCCACCTAGCCTAAATTGTTTGCTGTGATGGTGGGCATTTGTTCCCTAATCTCCAATAATGTTTTTTCCCCCCCAATTATTGTTAGGTGTCTGTACAGTAGGTTCTATAGCCTGCAGTTTGTTTATGTTGCTTAAAATGAAGATATAGCTAAAAGTTCTCTCAGCACACGTAACATCCCCTTCTGTTTATTCAGATGAGGTCGGAGCTGTTTCATGCACGGGTAACATCAGTATCAGTTTTGTACTTGTTTTCCAGCTAATCATGTGACTACTCTACATTCTTCATATTGCAGGGGTGTGGACAGGCATGCAGTTTTCATATGGCATCAATATCCAACTATAATTTCATTTCTAGTTAAGTTAAACAAAGTTTTAAAAAGACATTTTAATGTCACTTTAAATATAAGGCAGCTTCAGGTTTGAGCTGGGGACACTCACTAGTGTAGATGTAGTAAACAAAAGTGAAAATTATTAACCACAATATACAAAAAAATATAATACTGAGCCTGAGTTCCCTTTCAGTGAGTCTGTAAAATATGAGCAACTAGCTGAAGTAGCTGTCTCCATCTACTGTCTAAATGTCCTACAAGCTTTGGGGCAATGCCACCTCCATTGATCCAACTTCAATATGTATGTATATATGTATATTTGTTAGTCAGCCCCTCCGTACAGATGCTGGGGGATATAAAAAAATCTGGATTTAATTTACATTTTACGAAACTCCACTCAGCAGCATAAGGAAATAGCAACATCTCTGCTACTATCACATATGTTCAACGTCTAAATCATTTTATAAGCACAATTACATGCATTCATACAGATACATACCCAAATAAATACACTCACTTAAATGCATACTGACTTTCACACACATGGAACCAAACTCTTGTCTTTCAAGGGGATCTCTGATCCTTCAACTGTAGCGCGCGAAAAAGGAGGTTTTTTTTACCAGCTGCTGCAGGAGTGTGACCCCATAGACCAAAAAAGTCCCTGTAAAGGCCCTCACAATGGCAGCATAACTAGTGTTCCTGTTGAAAGTGCACGCAAATGTAAAAACACAACAGTAAGCAGACGCATCGTGTAAGATGGAGATGTAGCTGAACTGTCCTGTTTGCCTCACTGTATTGAACCACAATGCATTGAACCACAATGAGAAAATATATTCTGGTGGGACACTAAAAAATAAGCAGAGACAAGGAAAGATGGGTGGTGATAGGGTTCTCCTGTCCCTTGAGCTAATCCACATTATCATTTTTTGAATTTCTGGTATGGTGGAGGTGCATCTTCATTGCAGGTATAGTTTTAGTGGAGGGGCTTGTCAGTCAAATGCATGGGCAAGTATTTTGGCATTGTGTGATATTGGCAGATAGCTAGGATTCTCTAGACCAGCAGAAAATTCAAGTCAGGTCTAAAGTCCTAAATCACAGTTCTACACATTTGTACACATATATACATACAGTAAGGACTGTCATGGTTGACACTTGGGATGCGCCAGGAGGCTGTATTTCCCATTGTAAACGGTGGACCCCTGGATTGCATTACATACTTCCAGCAGGTGACAGTGGACACTAATTGCATTGCAATATCTGATTCCTTTGCTTGGATTTATGTTTAAGTCATCCTGTACCTCATTAGGGGTACAGGTGGCACCAGTGAGTGAGGCAGAGCTCTTTAGACCCTAGTTTCCCCATCCCTCCTGCCTCTCTGACCAAAATGATTGGTTCTGATGGCAGGATTGTATAAGTTGGTGTGGTTATCTGTTATAACTAATTTGCATATGATCTGCATATTGTGTTTTACATATGGTATGATGCATGCTGGTCATAACTCACTGCCAGCCTATTGAAAGGCTCTTGTAGGCTGGTAGTGATTATTTCTTCAATAAAGTGAGTCCTGTCTTGTTATTGGGGTAAGCCCAGGGCGGTAAAACACGCTTCTGTATACCACAGTGCAGCCGAGGATCCCAAAGAGCTATGTTTTCTGCTGTCCTCGATGCTAGTCAGGCAGACAGTGGAAGTTTTGCGTTCCTGGTGGCCATGGGGAGAAGGAAGGATCACCTGGCAGGTGTACCCAGTTGGGGTACAGGTCGTTCCCGTCACACAGACATATATTGATTCCCCGCTCCTTGCCCAGCTCTGTTTAATGCTTAATGTCTGTCTATGGTATAGTACAGTAGTAGTACGGTGTCACAATGACATATTTAGTTTAAAGTTCCCCCCGTGGATGATAAAAGAGATGGCATCCTATGGCAGAGTCGGTACTAGCTAATCAATTTCTTGTTTTTATGTTTATTATATATTATATATATATATAGATTATTTTAGTGCACAAATGTCCAGATGTTTATTTGCCATTAAAAACTGTAAAAACTTGCCAGAATAACACAGATCCCTATGTGTAACAAAAAAGTACAGATTTACTAATTTATACTTTATAATAGTATTTTATTTTTTTGTGCAATTTGCAAATAAAGACATCCTTTAAAATCAATAGAAGCAGATCGAGAAAAAAGTGTGGTTAAAAATGAAAACAACAATATGGATCCTTATCTGACATAACACTATCATTTACTATGCTCTTTTGTCCTTGCATTGATTGCACTGCCTATTCTGGTCTTATAAATGCTCATGGACTATTCTCTGTGAGGCTTACACAGCACCTTTTTATGCCTTCAAGTCATGAAAACACAAGCAAATGTCCTGACTTCTTATACAATAGACTACCGAAAGATTTGTGTGCACAGCGCTGTGTTCTGTCCAGAGAAATTGTATATCAGGACAGGGCAGGCCATGGCACGCTGCCTGTGTGAACCTTTCGTCTGAGAAAATACAAGGCTCTAAGTTCTATTTATTGTGACCAATAAAACTAGAGTCCAGGAAGATGGGAATTTTCATCTCGTTTCTTTTCCTACAAGCCCTCATCAAACTATCAGTCTAGTTCTTCAGTCTTTAGCCGTGGATAACATACCTCCCAACAGTCCCGATGTGAAATATCTGAGGGTACGGGATAATAGTAACTGGCTATGAGACCCGTCATGAGCGAACACAATGTCAAACCCAACGTAATATAAATGCTCTTGTCCACAGTTTATGCATTCTGCAGTCTTTCATGCAATCACTACTATCATTAACCCATAAAATTAACACAGATAGTTATAGTGTATAACGGCAATATCATAGATTGAAAAAGGTCAATAGCAACGGTGGTTATTGGTTATGGAAACCAATGTCCAAACCATGTGTCCTGTTGGGGCGTGTTGTCTAAAAGGCCACATAACTTTCCAGACCAGGAGTGGTCCAGGATACTCTTCCTGATGATCTCATGTGATGTCATAGTCAGGGCCAGATGTGCACCCCAGACTTGTTTAGTCCAGTGGTATACTCACAGGAATTATTGGCCATTCTTGTAATTACATCACTGATTATTTCCTAATAGGGGGAGGCTGATACACTTGAAAAAACATTCTCTGAAAGCTATTGTTGTATTCTCCAATATTAGTTACAGTTTGGAAGTAAATGTGAAAAAAGAGAACAGAAATGGGTTTAGCTGCTAGAAACAAAATATGGTGTTACCTTTGTAATAATTTAAAAAGCCATAAGTGTACTTCTCAAAAATGATTCTTAGAAAAAGTATAACACGATATTAAACACTTTTAGAATGCTTTAACAATAACCTACTAAAATTACAAAAAAATAAACAGTTTTCCTCAATCACAGTTCTAAGAATATTTAATCAATTTAGGATATTGAAAGGATATTAAAAGTTTTTTATTTTTTTTTATTTTAACAATATCCTTAGAGACGTTCCAGAGGTTATCAACTGGTAGAAAAACTAATTACTGTGATGCCCTTGTCTACTTTCTTTGACACTTAGGCCACCAGGGAGGTAGAAGTAATAATTATATAGTCATAGGAACAGGAAGTTCAGGTGGCTGCTCCAATGGTAAACACCTTGGGTAGTTTTCTAATTTTAAGCAATATGTTTAATAAGAACAAAAATGTACTTACATGGCCAACCCAACTAAGTATCCCTAAGCAGTTTTAAGCTGCAGCACTGCTTTAAGAGTAGGTGAGTGTGAATGATAGAGAGTGGCAAGTCCTCCATAAATAACCTATACTATCGTTATAAAATAAGCATGGAGAACTTGTCCAAAGGACAAAGTGTACATGAATGTTATCAAAAATGTCAATAGTAAGTTTGTATTCCATGTACCCAAACTGCAAAAGGTGGAGGTTAGCTAAGAATGACTCCTGCGACTAGTCCGAGGGGTGAGAAGATCAGAGCAGATTAGCAAGAGCTTACATCATTAGAGATGTCGAGAGTACTATAAGCATGGGAAGGTGGCGAGAGCTGTTAAAACGACACCTCATTAAACAGTGTCAAAAGCATGCACGTATACTCGTCGGTATAAATGGCACACTATTATTAATACACAGCTACACTGAGCAGTGGGGAATTTGGACATTCAGTACAAACCCTGATGACATTAAAAATGTGAAATAATATTTTGATTTTTCATACCTCTTTCAAATGTAGCAAAGGAAGTTGGCAGAAATCAGAGTGAGTTTCATTGACAAACAGCAGTGTAGTTTAACGTTCTAGAACCCTGATGGAAATATCTGCTTTAACCAGAGGACATTAACCACTAAGCAACTAAAACTATGCCCATATCCCCACACAAAACTGTATATAAAACACAGAAAGACATGTCGAAATAGAAATACATTTGAAATGTTGAATAGATACATTTTCTATTGTTTTCTATTAAATGGGGTAGTAGTAGAGGCTTCTACAGTGGGGGGATTTAAATGAGCATGGATAGGCATATGGCTGTCCTGAATCTAAGACGTATCCAAGGAATGAATAAGGTTTGAGTCTTTACATCAGGAAAAACAGGTCAAATTCTTTCGTCTCATTGGGTATACTTGGAATTTTAAGAAAAAAGAGATACAATAGCTCAAATTCTATGTGAGATTCCAGCATAAGAAGCCCACTGGCTAGAGTTGCCACCATTTGCTGACCCATTTTCTCTGGATGAGAGGTTTTGCTTGGTGGTGTGGTCAGGGGGTCTATCCCTGGGGTTTGTTTTACTGGTGACAGCTAAAATGTTTGGTTTAATAGAAAAAGGAGAGTGTGAATAAAGGTAAAAAGAGAATTTAAAAAAATAAAAGATAGAAGTATAAAAAGATATAAAGAGAAGAGAGGGAGAGAGAAAAGAGAGGGATGAGAAGAGGTCCAGTAGTGTAGTAGTATTAGTGCACTTTTATGGTTAGTTATATGGAGTGCTACGTTACACTCTATATGAAAACTGGTCATGAAATTATGGAAATCTCATGTGATTAATACCTGAAATAGATTTTAATCTAATGCTACATCATAAAGAATATTAGCATTTTACTTCCAAGATTGCATGAGAAATAATTTTGATTTATTCTCCAATGATAATTAATTTGAAATGTCGTACATAAATAGATATTTGTTTGAACAAAACTAATCAAAATAAGTCTTGGTGTGGAAAGACGTACTACCCATGTTTGGATTACTTGGGCCATGAAAAATAAATATGTGTCTCCAGATCTGCAGAGGTATTTTTATTCCAAAATGCATTAAATAATGGTATGTGGTTTTTTCCATTCTGTTCTAAAGTGTTCAAAAGTGAACTCTTTTGCTAATTAATTATGATAATGCATCTCTAGGGCTAGACTAGTGTTTAAATCAGCCCTGGCTACCATGCGACAAGGTGCATGCAAGCTGACGGCCACATACTAAAGGGACCTGCACTAGCAAGCCAGATGGCCAGTAAGAGCCTATGTTTCTCCAAAAACATCTGGGGCCCCAGGACCTGACCACAGCCCTGGCTACATAAGACAATATTGACTTGCTGTATGGCTATTTGACTAACGTCTGTAATTGGTTATATAGAGAATCATCCATGTTTTTGCTTTATCAGGCATTTCCTCATTTATTCCATGGCATGGTCCATTATGACAAACCCTTCCCTCTACCTCTACACTTGCAAATGTATTAAGCCATACCTTGATAGCCCAGGCCCATATAAATACCTAATGCCTTTTACAATTAAAAACAAAAGTGGCTCATGTGGCAGATTTAGGCATGTCTCATCGCTGATGATGCTTATACCATGGTCCAGTGATTTTGTACAGAATTCAATCAGGTATCTGTATATTGTATATCAATCTAGTCATTCTTCTTCTCTCGATTCCTGCTTCCTTGCACTTTGGCATAACTGTGTTCCGTGGGAGGAAAAAGGCATACTATACAAATATAATTAAAATATTATAATAGTACTTGCATATCTCATTGTTTACAATATATTTTCACTATTCTTTCAGATGCTTTGTTTCATCATGAATATTGAATTATTTGCATTCTGTGATTATTTTTATTTTCAAGCCCATCAGCTGGGGCCAGGTGCTGACAGAGCAATCTTCTCTCAGTGCTCCTGCATTGAGAATGATTCATTTTAGCTCTCAAAAAGGTAGAAGGGAACTGGTTAACATCCTCTCTACCGGTATAAATTGCATTGCTTGCTGCAGAAGCAGCACTGCATCGAGCAGACTGTAAGCAGCTGCATTACTGTCTGCAAGCAGGAGGCACTGGTTGACCTGAAAAAAAAAACCCAGCATGTTTCTTTTAGAGTACAAGCTGCCTTCTCAAAATTTGTTGGCCAATAAAAAATTACTTTTTTTCATTCTTCCAGTTTAATGCTTTAATTCATTTTCACAGATCCATTCCCTGGTCACTATTTTTTTTTTCACTCCTGAAGGAACAAGGCGATCTGAATTATTTCTGCGTTTATTAACACCAATATATGGGCTGGTATTTATAATGTGAGACTAAAACTTTTTTGTCAAAATTAAATTACTTTA
Source organism: Spea bombifrons (assembly GCF_027358695.1). Taxonomy (NCBI): domain Eukaryota; kingdom Metazoa; phylum Chordata; class Amphibia; order Anura; family Pelobatidae; genus Spea; species Spea bombifrons. Next base: position 20,714,862 of record NC_071089.1, on the reverse strand, counting down.
TCCAGCTGAATTTCTACTACTGCATAGTTTTTCTTGAATGAGTCCCCTGATATACCGTATATACCCAGATGTTATTTAACCATGTAGGTGAAAACCAAATGTGAGGGGGTCGCATAACCCCTAAAGAGATAATACATACCTTTTTTGCAGACCATGGTAAGCAATATGCAGGATTTCCTGGAAAGGGCTGGGAATTAAACAGCAGTTAGATACAAAAGAGATCATTTTCTGCTCATCAAAATATTATCTGTCCTGTATTTATGTATCGGAACGATGGCTACCTATTGCTGCTCTGCTTGAAAAATAAAAGTCTTTTTCAAATGACACCCACTCATATTTTCTTTATTTATATTAGCCCATGCCTCTCACCAGTAGAAGAAATTAGTTGGAGATGGAGCTGAGACTTTATCCTCAAATTACCCATGTGAGGCGGGGGGGACAAGAAAGCCCAGCCAAGTAATAATGGAGGCTGAGAGAAGAGAGAGAGAGAAAAGCCACTGATGCTGCCAAGTTACCATACAACATACTGGTTGTAAAGTCAAATTGAACCATTGAAAATAAAATTGCTGCACAATCCTGCGAGCTGCTTGGGAAAAAAGGACAAAAAGTGTGTGAAACAAATTGGAAGCAACGAAAAGGATGGGCAAACGAGTAAAAGAAACTGAAAACCTTAGGAAACAGGTTACCGTTACAATCGGTAAAAAGGTACTGGTTAGCGCAGGATCTGTTACTACAACTCTAAGGTTTATTTTAGTAAATGACAGCTTTTTGTAACCCTACATGCAATTTCTTAAAGCCCAGATTTATGCTGTTACACTCCTGGGTCACGGCAGTCATGAAACCCCTTAGGCCCCCCAAACTAGAAGCCAGCAGCAGCCTTGCTTGGAAAAAAAACTTTTCCAGAAGGCCTAGAGTCTACCTAGTTCAATGTAGCTTTCTGGCCATTCTCCACCTATGCCTCACTTACTAAACCCTTTTACGGTAATTTTGTTTTTGGCCTCCATCAGTCATTAATAACAAGAGATCACAAAGCCTATGCAAAGAGCCTTCTTTTATCATAGTGGGGTGAGTGGAAAGCCACCGCAATTAAGACCCCCAGCCCACTCTCCATCCCTGATGGTAGCCGCTGGCACGAATTTCTACACTATGCATTCTCCATTTGGGGTCTGAGCATCATGTGATGCTGGAATCTGGTGTATGATGTAATTCCCTCAGGATTGTAAGCTTGCAGCTTGGAGAGCCTCTCCACCCAATGTATCGGTTTGTCTTAGTCTGTCAAGTCTAGTCTTGTCATACCCCTTAAATATATGTATTGTAAGAAGTGACGCGTAAATTGTCGACGCTATGTAAATAAAAGATAATAATAATTTCTTAGCCCTAGACAACATCAGGTGGTGTCTAGACAATGAAAGAGTAGGTAGGTAGGTAGGTGATGGCGGCATAGAAGCCCATGCCTGACATAAGTCAGGAATCAGCCATCATCAAAATAAAAAAATCACTGTTTTAAAGTGAAACAGAAAGGTCAAAGAGAAAAGCCAAATGCTGAATTTATGCATTGCCTTTAAGTGTAAATGTATATGTGTATTATAGCTATGTGTGTTTTAGAGGGGGGGGGGTAGCTAAAGAAATACTGAATCCAGCTCTACTGACCCTAAGTTCTACTGACTGGGAACTATACTTTTATCCATTGACAGACTAAGACAAACCGATACATCAGGTGGAGAGATTCCATATAATGTATGATAAGGAGTCAGGGTATGTGTCTTGTAGACTGAATTAAGATAACAAATCTAGAACACACCAAAATGGGTAACATACATTGTCTGAAAACATTACGCAAAAAGTAGAGCCATTTAACAGCCAATGGTGCATTTCATTGCACTAAGCATTTTGCTTTACTCAACTGTAAACTAGAAAACAACCAACCTAGATTATTTAAACATATTATTAAAATGAGTGTTTGCAGTAGTTTGCAAATGCAATAACTATGACAACATAAAATAAACAATAACATAACAGAAGCAATGAATGGATCTGAAGCTCCTAAGGATCTGGATCTTTTAAAGACATCTGGAAATTAATGAAAGTGATTGATGAATGCCATCAATTCACTGTATATAGATTTCTAGGAAAATGTAATCAGAGCCTAAAAATTCCCTTGTATGCAGTAGTTCTACATTCCTGTGTAAGGTATACTAGGCACTAGCCCCACCAGTTATTTTTAGTAGCGTTATAAGAGGCAAGTGGCCGTACCAGACCATTAGTTCTGGTCTGGCTTCTCCTTGCCCATCCATCTCTTTATACATGTATATTTGTAAAGAAGCAATTGTTTTCAAGTATTAATCTGGCATTTCGTCACAAGATTTGAATCCCATTGCATTTTAAGGAATATTTGTAGAGCCTTTGTGTCTCAGTTATGGTATACAATATCCAAACAGTGAAGATCATTATACAGATGATGTCATCCTAAAATGCTCAAGTCATCTGTAAATGTGGAAGGGAATAGAGCTTCTAATAATAAATTAACCACTTTCTCCATAATAATTATTAGCAAATCAGAATAAGGAAATCCTTGACTTCTCCAAATGTATTACGGTATGTCTGAAATGTGTGCCATTTTTTAGGCAGTCACCCAAATCTGGCTGTATGTTATACTTTTGTAAAATGTATCACTTTTACTGTCTACTGTATGTGCATAAGCTAACAGAACATCATATTATTTGTTATACATTTTGATTACATTTTCACTAGACCTTTATCCCTGTGGTTAGCCAGTTGAAGGCATATAATAACTACAGGCTACTGCAAGCCAAGCATTCCTCTGGACATGTGAAAGGACCTAGAACTCTTTGGGGGGGGGTCCAGCTCACATCAGCTTGACCTGTTCTAATAAAGACATTTTCAATGTACAATTTAAACATGTTTACAATGACCACCATTTGATATGCAACACAAATATCATTAACGTCTTAAGAAGTTAGAAATCTGTCCCACTGCTCTAAGACTTAATATGACAATGTTGGGTACATGTAAGGGTGCTTCTCCACACTTTACTCATGAAAGGGCAGGCTAGCTCAAAAATAACATATACTACAAAATAAATACACGGTGAGTTGTTTCCTGCAACAACATATTACTTGATCAAGTAACTGATTTCCTTCTATTATCTGATACATCCCACACACTGCAGGGTAGGGCTTCACATGTTGGCTAACAACCTATGAATATTATACATTCTTTGTAAAAAAAATCAGTCCTCTCCTGCAAAGCATTTAGCTTCAAAACATACATTGCAGTAAATGGGCCACAGTATTATCTGTCCCGTGAAACACTTGTCAGTTATGCATCTCGTTTCTAAGTAGGGTAGGAATTGGGGCATCTGTGTTTTAATGTAAAGATAGGTCCACCATCAGAAATGTTGGCCCTTTACAGAACAAATGGTCTGGGCCCTCCTCCCCAGATGACTTCCCCTCCACATCACCAGGATTTTATCTTCCAGTCATCTCTTTTGGTGGCAAAGCTGGCACAGACAGGCTATTTGGGGGCACTGACAAGCTGTTTAGTGGCAAAGATAGCACTGACAAGCTGTTAGGGGGCAAAGATGGCACAGACAAGCTGTTTGGGGGCACTGACAAGTTGTTTGTTGGCAAAAATGGTACAGCCAGGCTGTTTGAGGTCACCGACAAGCTGTTTGAAGACAAAGCTGAAACAGACAAGCTGTTTTGTGGCAAAGATGGCACAGACAAGCTGTTTGGGGACAAAGGTGGCACAGACAAGCTGTTTGGAGACTAGGATGGCACTAGAGTCTCTGAAATTGTTTTCAGAATGTATTCTTTTTACCTGGTTTGCAGCTTTCTCAACCACCTTGATACTGCTCTTGGATCACATCAGTAATATCACATCCAGTCCCAGTGCACAGACGCTATCCAAGGGAGCAGCATGTTTGCTACGAAGAGAGCACTAGCACATTCAAAAAAGGAATCATGCCTCAAAACGTCTGTGCTCATTTCTGCCCAGTATATGCAATAAATTGTGAAAAGAGGAAAGAGTCCTGTACAGAGGTATAGCCCTGATATTATTTTGGAATTATATCACTATAAAGTATTAACAGTGTATTGCACTTTTCTTTGTGATCCTAAATATTGCATTCCTTTGTGTTAAAAATGAGGCTCTGATAAATCTTTAGGTCCCTAAAAATCTAGGACCATCCTGCTTTTGTAGGTGTCTTTAACGTACATAAATTGTTGATTGGCATTCATTGTTACGTGGAGAATGTGAAAAATGGTATATATGGGTGCACATGTATGCAGCAAAGAGCATCTTTGAAATCCAGCAATTTCTGTTCATGTGCTTCTACAAAAGAAAATGTCCATTTGACCTTAGTGGCGTCCACCTTGAGAATGATCGCTTTCTTGATTCTTTATGTGCAAGTCATTACTGCCCCCTTGTGGCACTATAATCACAGTAACAACTCTCAAAGCTGTGAAACAACTAGACTTCCTCATTCGGATTCGTACAAATTGCAAATTTACAGAATTTTTTAAATTAGGCCAGACCCCCCCATGAATCAGACAAACCTAAGTACAAATTTTCATCTGACATATAGTAAATATATATTCACTGGCCACCTTATTAGGTACACCTGTTCAATTGCTTGTTAACACAAATAGCTAATCAGCCAATCACATGGCAGCAACTCAATGCATTTAGGCATGTAGACGTTGTCAAAACAACTTGCTGAAGTTCAAACTGTGTGTCAGAATAGGGAAGAAAGGGGATTTAAGTGACTTTGAATGTGGCATGATTGTTGGTGCCAGACAGGCTGGTCTGAGTATTTCAGAAACTGCTGATCTACTGGGATTTTCACGCACAACCATCTCTATTGGTTTACAGAGAATGGTCCGAAATAGAGAAAATATCCAGTGAGTGGCAGTTGTGTGGACAAAAATGCCTTGTTGATATCAGATGAGAATGGGCAGACTGGTTCGAGATGACAGAAAGGCAACAGTAACTGAAATAACCACTTGTGACAACCAAGGTATACAGACTACCATCTCTGAACGCACAACACGTCAAACCTTGAAGTAGATGGACTACAGCAACAGAAGACCACACCAGGTGCCACTCCTGTCGGCTAAGAACAGGAAACAATTTGCACAGGCTCACCTAAATTGGACAATGGAAGACTTGAAGAACGTTGCCTGGTCTGATGAGTCTCGATTCCACCTGCGACATTTAGATGGCAGGGTCAGAATTTGCCGTAAACAACATGGATCCATTCTGCAACAGTTCAGGCTGGTGGTGGTGTAATGGTGTGGGGGACCTTTTCTTGGCACACTTTGGGCCCCTTAGTACCAACTGAATGTTTCCAACACCTTGTACAAAGTATGCCGTGAAGAATTAAGGCAGTTCTGAAGTCAAAAGGGGGTCCAACCTGGTACTAGTAAGGTGTACCTAATAAAGTAGCCAGTGAGTGTATAATTCACTCACACTCTTTTTCACTCTATCACTCTCTTCAAATGTTTTCATACCTTTTCTGATGACCACTTCTGGTGACCACTTCCTCTACTGCATTTCTTTTCTTCATCTTTTATCTTCTCCATTCTCTTCTCTCTTGTATCTTCAGTCTGCTATCTTCTATCTTTGTCTGCATTTCCATGGACATAACCGGGTGGATGCTCTTGCATTGACATCCTCAGTGAAGACCTCAGTGACGCACCAGGCCACCTAGGAGACTGCAAACCATTCCATTGCTGCAATCAGAGTCACAGATTACCCCTACCACCACAGGGGCTTCCCTTCCTTCTGGATCCCCTCTATGCTAAATGAGCTGTTATCCAAGCTGTTAGGGAGAACAGTTTTCTCCAGCAATCCCACTTCTAAATCTGCCTCCCCAACTACAACTAACTGTCACGTAACTATGTTCCTCGCTGGCCCTTCTGACCAGGGGCGTAACTAGACCCCTCAGGGCCCGGGTGCGAGAATCTGTTAAGGGCCCCCCACCCCCCCAAAAAAACATGATTTTTACCCAACAATTTTTTTTCAACAAATTCAATTTACATATTGAATCATTTCTGTAAAAAAATCAAAGAAAAAGGGGCGCATGTTCAAAGGGCATAATCAAAGAAAAAGGGGCGCATGTACATAGGGCCCTTTTTGTACATGCGCCCCTTTTTCTTTGAATACATAAATAATCTTTCCACCAAAACAGCCTGACTGTGGCATTTTTGCCACCAAAACACCCCGCCTGTGGCATCTTTGGCCCCATAACTGCCCGCCTGTGGCATCTTTGGCCCCATAACAGCCCTCCTGTGGCATCTTTGCCACCATAACAGCCCTCCTGTGGCATCTTTGGCCCCATAACAGCCCGCCTGTGGCATCTTTGGCCCCATAACAGCCCGCCTGTGGCATCTTTGCCACCATAACAGCCCTCCTGTGGCATCTTTGCCACCATAACAGCCCTCCTGTGGCATCTTTGCCACCATAACAGCCCGCCTGTGGCATCTTTGGCCCCATAACAGCCCGCCTGTGGCATCTTTGGCCCCATAACAGCCCGCCTGTGGCATCTTTGCCACCATAACAGCCCTCCTGTGGCATCTTTGGCCCCAAAACAGCCCTCCTGTGGCATCTTTGGCCCCAAAACAGCACTCCTGTGGCATCTTTGGCCCCAAAACAGCCCGCCTGTGGCATCTTTGCCACCAAAACAGCCCGCCTGTGGCATCTTTGCCACCAAAACAGCCCGCCTGTGGCATCTTTGCCACCAAAACAGCCCGCCTGTGGCATCTTTGGCCCCATAACAGCCCGCCTGTGGCATCTTTGGCCCCATAACAGCCCGCCTGTAGCATCTTTGCTACCATAACAGCCCTCCTGTGGCATCTTTGCCACCGTAACAGCCCTCCTGTGGCATCTTTGGCCCCATAACAGCCCGCCTTTGGCATCTTTGGCCCCATAACAGCCCTCCTGTGGCATCTTTGCCACCAAAACAGCCCGTCTGTGGCATCTTTGCCACCAAAACAGCCCGCCTGTGGCATCTTCGGCCCCATAACAGCCCGCCTGTGGCATCTTTGGCCCCATAACAGCCCGTCTGTGGCATTTTTGGCCCCATAACAGCCCGCCTGTGGCATATTTGGCCCCATAACAGCCCGCCTGTGGCATCTTTGCCACCATAACAGCCCTCCTGTGGCATCTTTGCCACCATAACAGCCCTCCTGTGGCATCTTTGGCCCCATAACAGCCCGCCTGTGGGATCTTTGGCCCCATAACAGCCCGCCTGTGGCATCTTTGCCACCATAACAGCCCTCCTGTGGCATCTTTGGCCCCAAAACAGCCCTCCTGTGGCATCTTTCCACCAAAACAGCCTGACTGTGGTATCTTTGCCCCCCCCTTACACATCCATGCTATCTCTCTCACACACACACACACACATATATATTAATTCACAAATATTTACTCACTAATTCACAGATAATCCATTCAATCATTCAGATATTCATACATTGATACTCATTAATTCCCTCATTCAGATACTCATTTACATATACTCATTCACAAACATTCATTCACTCACTCCTTCACAGATATTCATTAATTCTCTCACTCAATCTCAAATACTCCTTCATGCAGCCTCCCCTTACCTGAACAACCGAAGATGTAAAAAGTATGTGCCGCTCGGCGCTCGCAGACCAACTTGTTCAGTGCATAGGGGGAAGCAGATGCGCAGCAGGGTCATGTGACGTACGTCACGTACGTCACGTGACTGTTGGATTCCTGCGTCCCCCGGCATCCTCGTCTGCCAGTAAGTAGCGGCCCCCCCCGCGGAATTAATTGTGGGGGTTGCCCGGGCCCCCTAGAGTGGCGGGCCCGGTCGCAGCTGCTGCAGGGTTAAGGGGCAAGTGCCCCTTTTGCCCTGAGTTATAGACGGCCGTAGAGGCCGCATAGGCCCAGTCAGTCCGGTCCTGACTGGGCCTATGCGGCCTCTACGGCCGTCTATAACTCATAGACCTTGGGGCCCCTTGCCGCCCGATTTCGGGCGGCCCCTTGGCTTGGGCCCCCCTGCCACCGGGGCCCGGTCGCAGTCGCGACCACTGCGACCCCGGTAGTTCCGCCACTGCTTCTGACTGATCTCCTCCCTCATTACTAGGTACCCCATCTGCCAACTCTGCTTAGAGAGAAAGAGACTCCTGGCAAGATTGTTAATATTTCTCAGTGTTGCAATATGCTTCATCAGAGCTCCAATCGGAGCTTCCAGACGGGCCACTTTCTCACCCTTGCCACAGTGTTATGGACCCTGGAACTACTGTTCCAAGCATGTATACATATGTCATGATGTATGGTATGAGTGAGATCTCCAAACTTGCTCATCATGTATGGTGGAATGTGAGTCCTTACACAACTGAATTAATTATGTACCTACCTCTTTTTCTCTAACTCTGATGTTGCACTAACTGCTTCAGCGATCACTTAAAATGGCAAGTAATTGTACTGGTACTAAAAGGGTCGCACAAAGACGAGCTTACATATTCTCAACTGCTAGAAAAGTAAAACATTACAGGAAATAAATACTTAAATGTTTCCAAAGAGGGGCAGTCCACCCATAATAATGCCAATTATTGGTGAAATTATTCCAAGTTAGTTGATCTCTGGAGTGAGCTTTAGGTTTTACATAAAAATCACAATCTGAGCTACTTAGAGACCCAGCCAAGTTGTGGCCACAAGCTTTTCTAACATGACAAACACCCTATTTCCATGATCAGGATTAAATGAATATTATTTTCGCTTTTATACAGTAATATTGCAACTTCAGTCTTTTCTCTTACAATTCGTCTTAAAATACACCACTATAGTGCCAGAATAAATTATTTCTAAAATGATGCAGATCTAGAAGAATTTGCTTTCCAAGAGTCATAGTTTATTGAATAAGTTTTATAATTAGCCACACATAAGTAACTACTGTCACCAGGAAGTTGGGATTGAAGATCTTGAAACCACAATGTGACCTTTGTGAGCACAAAGTTAGGATCTTGAGGGAGTAAACAGGTGTGGGTCAGTAAATCCAAATAGGTAGCACTGGAAAGTAGACATGGTCAAATCTAGATTCTATGTTTCTATGTTTGTGGTCAACAGCTTGGAAGCATGAAAACTCTCCAGTGGTGGGCATCTACATATGGACAGAGGTGAATATGTGTATGTGTAAGTCTTTGCTTGTTAGCACCCCAGAAGTTACCCAGCCACCCACCCTGACTTCAGGTAAACCATATAATTTCAGTTTCCTTTGTCTGGTTTAGTCTCCCTTCTTTAAGTTCTCATCTGTATCATTCCCGGAACTCTTCTTCCTCTGTGTCATTATATTTTCCTTTGCTTATTCACCCTTACCTGGCTATTACTGGGGCAGCAATACAGTATTTACCTTTACAATGGAAATATCAGCAGAACATAGGGTAATCGGGAAAGCATTGGTAGAAGCTGAGCACGTAGTGGAATATTACTTGTGCACCCGAAGGCCTATCTTGAAAAGGTTAGCCTCTATGGGACCATCTTAAATGCTGGGGCCATAAGAAGCCTTTTTTTCCCATCTTGAAGAAAACTCAGTTAAGTATTCACATATAGCTAAATAAAATATGGGTGATACCTGTCATTACCATGCATTATCACTACAATAAAGTTCATAGGTATTACAACTTGGCTACAGTGTAGCTTGCCATGTTCTGCTATAGCCACAATGTACTCAGGTCTTAGCTATCCAAATACACAGAAAAAGTTATCTTGACTAACCAGAAAACATTAAGCAGAAGTGTCAGAACATCAATTACATGAAGTCTGAGAATCAGCGATATGCACATTGTCCTGTAGGTGGAGTTGCAACCTATGACTGTAAACTACTTGTGTGGCAGTCTTCCATGGTTATATAGAGAAGGAAATACAGATGTTCTGCTTAGTTGTTTGGATGTAGTGTTTCGGACTTCAATTCTTGGTCTGCCTTGAACTTCTCTCTGTTCATTCTGTGTCTGCTAGTATCAGCTCACCTGATGCCTACCAGTACCAGCTCACCTAATGTCTGCCAGTATCTGTCCACCCACTGCCTGCCTGCACCAGTCCACCCACTGACTGCTTGCACCAGTCCACCCACTGACTGCCTGCACCAGTGCACCTGCTGTCTGCCAGTCTCAAAGCACCTGCTGTCTGATAGTCAGTGGCGACTCTAGAAACAATATATAGGGGGGGCACACAAGATATCATGGTCAAACTGGGGGGGCATTCATAATTTCCAAAAGTAATGTGCTATGGAATTATACTTTTGTTATTGGGCTAAAATAATACTTGATCATTCAACATGGGAAGCCTGAAGCCACAATTGAGTGCGACTAATCCTTGAAATAAATATTATAACACAATAAATAACTTTCCTACTAAATTATTTCAGGGCCTTGAACATTTTGTCCCCTGAAGTCACTACAACTTCAGGAGGGCATTTTATCTCTGGATAAATATAAATTAAATAATTCCTACTGTAAGTTAAGTGCCAGGAAACAGATGACCCAAAAACATACACCAATACAGGCTCTGTCACATCGACACCCAGACACGCACACCAGGACAGGCTCTGCCACACCGACAACCAAACACACACACACATCAGGACAGGCTCTGCCACACACATCAGGACAGGCTCTGCCACACCGACAACCAAACACACACACACATCAGGACAGGCTCTGCCACACACATCAGGACAGGCTCTGCCACACCCACATCCAAACACACACACAGACACCAGGACAGGCTCTGACACACTGACACCCAAACACACACCCTAGGACAGGCTCTGCCACACTGACAACTGAACACACACACCAGGACAGGCTCTGCCACACCAACACCCAAATACACACCAGGACAGGCTCTGCCACACCAACACCTATACACACACACCGAGGACAGGCTCTGCTACACTGATAACCAAAAACACACAAACAGCAGGACGCAATCTACGTCACAGACGTCTACATCAGGATGGATTTTTCACACTGCATTGTCGTTTATACCCCCCTTAGTGTTTTGCCCCTTGTGTATTGATGCCCCTGCTGCCCATATATATTAATATTAGCCCCAGTTGCCGATAGCAGCTATAGATCAACACATTAACACACGAACCAAGCTATGCATGTTTAGATCAACTGAAATTCACTTGTGATCTCAGCACTGAAGGTTTATATCAAATAAACATAATCAGACATACAAATCCTGTATTTGCAGGTATACAATAGTATATGAAACGTAGCATTGCAGGTATAGATCAAATAAATACATGGAAACAGCATTGCAGGTATTAATCAACTGAATAAGACATACAAACACTGTATTTGCAGGTATACATAAATAATGTATGGAAATATATAGATATGGATCTACAGAATAACGCAAAAACCCAGCATTGCAGGTATAGATCAATTGGAATTCACATAAAAACACGTCATTAAAAGGTATATTTAAAACCCCCTAAATTACAGGCATAGATCACAGGTTGCACACCCCAAAGCCAGCCCTGGCGTCCACACTGCCCACACAGCAATCACACTCTTATCATACCCAGGCAACCAGTAAATGCTGGTACCTAGGCATGATGGGACTGTGCTTTCTGTGATTGTTGTTAGCAATCACACTCCTATCATGCCAAGTCAGCCAGTACATGCTGTACACAGCCAGTAAACATTCATGCTATCACACACACACTCATTCATTCATATACTCATTCATTCACAGATTAATTCCCTCAATCACGCATACTCATTCAAACACCCTCCCCACCCCCTTACCTGCACTGCAGCTCCTCGATGCCGCTCACAGACTTCAGCAGAGGGCGCGGCCTACCTCTGCGTTCTCTGGTACTGCACAGAGGAAGCAGGACTGGAGCAGAGTCATGTGATGTCACGTGAACTCTGCTAGGTTCCGCTTCCTCTATGCAGTACAGAAGACCCTCCCACAGGTAAGTAGCTGGGCTCGAGGTGCGGCCCGCGTAAGATCGATTGCCCTGGCTGCCGATCTTATGCGGGCCGCAGCTTCTCTCTCCTCCGCATTAAAAAAAATAATAATAATTGCGACTTTATTCCAAATTCGGCAGGGGGGCAACAGGGGGGGCAAGGATTAAGCTAGGGGGGGCAACTGTCCCCCCTTGCCCCCCTCTAGCGACGCCACTGCCTCTACGTCTGGACCAGGTAGGCCTTAACAGTGCCTTACTTCTTGACTATCATGGTGGTACGTATAGCCCAATTTAAGCCATCTTACAGTACATAGCTTTGGAAAACATAGTAAAACATGCAAAAGTAACCCACTAACCCAGAAACATCATTATGTACAGTATATTTAAAATACACCTTTTAAAATATTAACTTATAGAAACAACGACAGAGACTAAAATTTGCAAAGCTGTTAAGTCATCTTTACTTAGACAGGAATTTTAAAAAGAAAATTTTAAAATTAATTAATTAGTAGAGCCCCAGTGAAAATATAAGTGATAGTATTCACAGCTATATGACTGTGTGCAGTGGAACGTCGATGGTGTAACCAGTAAAAAAAAGGGAACTATTGTTCTTTATCTAAATTAACCAGACTAATTAGTACTCACATACTTTATGTTAGTCTAGTTTGCTTACATTATATAGGGATCCACTCGATATTTTCCAGGTAATGAAAATCTAGCATGTAACTGTAGCGCCATAGCATTTTGAGGAAGAAAATTGACAGATTAATACCTTACAAATTCTAGGGCATCTCGTCCGCAGCAGCCCTTTTCTCCTTTGGTGATTTATAGATTACCTACAATGGAAGCCTTTTGCAACCCTGGGTTTTGAAAATACACAATATCTGTAGAATCTGATATTGTACAAATAAACCTAAACTCGCAATAAATGTCATATGTACATTGAGATTAAAATACACTGAATGAATAAAAAGGGAAGTGGCAGAAGAACAGTTTCTGCTATCTCATGTGGCAAACCACCACCGTTCTTCACTTTCTCAATTTACTGGCCTGTTAACTTTATGAAGCTTACATTCATATCAGGGAAATACTTGTATCATCTCTTTTTTGTTTGGAACAAATGCTGTTCTATTTTGTGCTAATAATCTTAACACAATAAGGTTAGATGAGGTTTCTGAACTATGGTATAAACCTGTCCGGGTCAATACTAGGTTAGGAAATGGTTCAGAAATATTGGGTTAACAATTTTATATAAAACAAACAAGCTACTTCATTGTAGTGGTTGAGTACATACTGGCTGGTAGACTTTTATTGCAAAGGATTAGGGGGCAGTATGATATGATTTAATACAATACTGGTCTGTGGTATATTTAAGGGACACTACACCCATCATGTGTACTTTATTGCATGTGACAGCTTAGTATCCCTCTAAATTAGGATCTTCTCCTCCTTACAAAAGCATGGAGGGATTCTCCATGTTCTTGCCCCTTTCTCTGTCCATAATCTCTTAGGATGGCTAAGATGTGTCCGCCAAACACATCCCCTGCTTGCCAAAGCGCATGCGCACGATACTCAAAGGCAGATCCAGTACTGACTCACACAAGCGTTTCAAACTGTCTAACGAGGCTACCTAGAGCTCCTCCTTTTCTAACAGAGCGACTATGTGAGGAGGTGGTGCTGGCCATCAATTAAGGCAGTGTTGGCCAAGTGTTGGTGTGGCTAGTCCCAAACAGTATTAAGTTGGCAAGAGAAAAAGCATTTGTGTCAAACCTGGAGTTCTCCCAGGTATCCTAGGATTCTGAATCCAATGTCGAATGTATCAGCCCAATTTGCTACTACAGATTATTTCCCTACATTGGTATTGTGGGAGAGTGAGACAGCCCCAACATATGGAAGATATGATACAAACCGTTCTACTTGTAAAGGAAGCCCCTTACGAAAAAATTACTGCAGTTTTTCTGAAGTAATACTGCAGTTTTTTGGACATGAAAAAACTGCAATACTGCACTTTTACTGCATTTGTACTTCACTGTACTGCAGTTTTACTGCAGTTATTTTTGTATGGAAGTACAAATGCAATAAAGCTGCAGTACATTGAAGTATAACAGTAGGTTTGCAATATAAAAAAAAAAGTGCAGCAAAACTGCAGTACAGTGAAGTACAAATGCAGTAAAACTGCAGTAAATGTGCAGTAATACTGCAGTAAAACTGCAGTATTGCAGTTTTTTTATGTCCAAAAAACTGCAGTATTACTTCAGAAAAACTGCAGTAATTTTTTGTAAGTGAGATCAGACAGTACGCCAATGGTCCCCACTGGCTGAAAATTGTGGCTGCCCCATGGAAAGGATGACACTTGGGCGGTATGGTACACTACCTTCTCTACTATCCCATAGTGTATTGCTTATCTACAATCTCCCAATTGTACAACACAGTTAAATATATATATATATATATATATATATATATATATATATATATATATATATAAAAAGCTGTCCCACTGAAATTTAATACGGGCACAGTTTTTCACCAGCAGCAGAAAATTACATTTGTGATAAATGTTTAGCCTTGAAGACATCCTTCACAACAGATAAGGAAGCAGAGCATAACAGAGCCACAGACGTCCAATATCCTCTTTCCTTACACAATTCCGACAGTATTCTCAACAATTACCAAGCTTCCACATAGCTTTATAGATTGCCTGAATTAAGCGATATATATACCGTATATTACCAGGGTGCCTCCAGAAACATTTTGAAAAAAAAATAATGATTAAATAGGAAAGTAGCTGCTGTAATTTAAAAATGTTCCCAAACAGAAACCACAAATAAGTGAGTAGAAAACAGCAGCAAGCAATCCGTGTGAGAAAAATATAATAAAAATTAATATTCAAAAAAGCCATAAAAAATGGCTTATTCTTATCTTTCATTTATATAACGGCATCAACTAACGCAGCGCTTCTCACAGTGCATGCATTCAAAGGATACAAAAAACTAGAACTGACAGACCGATACATTAAGAGGGCACGGCGCGCAGCCTTACAGTCTACAGATAGTTCAGTCTTAAAAAGCCTCACCTTCTTTTGCTTTTTATATCTCTTAGTATGAAGAAGAGATCTGAAAGCTTATGTAACTTTATGTCTTTTTCTATGTTAGCCCAATAAAAAGGTCAACTTCAGCTATAGACTCCATCAGCTATATACATGTTTCTTCTCCTACAATAAAAGTTCCGATAAGTTCCCATTTATTTCAGTTGAAGCTCAACTAGCAAGTATGCAAGTGGATCTATTGTGCTACTTTGCATGCACGGGCATCATCTTTAGAAGAGGAGGAGGGAAATGAGCAAAGTGCTTCCAACGCGAATAATAATAAAAAAGAACTGATTCATTAATTTGCCTGCAATAAATGTACTGCAATCCATACAAACTGGATTGTACGTTAAAATGACAAACTGAAATGCTCATTTAAAGATCTCTTTCATTTATTTTTTTGACAATGTATACAATATATTTCTGAAGTATCTGCCACCGGAGCCCTTTTGGAAGCTGTGGGTTTCCTGGTGCTCCTGTTTCATTGTCTTTGCTGCTCTACTTTTGAAGCTTGGCATTCCTCCCACATTGAGCGGTAAACCATTTTCTCTACCATTAGCAATGAACTTGTATTCTTGTTTAGAGTAATTAGTGAAAAACTAAGCTAGGATGTATTTCTGGTTAGTATGACAGCTTCTGTCTTTTTACAGTCCAGTAAAGAGGCACTCTCACAGTGAAAAAAGTTCATTCTGAACCACAATGTAGGGAATAACAAAAATACAGTTTAAGAGGCGAAACACAAATTCAGGATAAGCATCCCAGAACTATTGCTTTTTCAAATGGGGAGCAGGGAAAATTGGGGAGGGAGTAGGCAGAATATGGCCAAGGACTGGGTGGGACCACACACCACTTCCCTGCACACAGAACTAAAATGCTGATCAGGAGAACTGGGGAAGCAGGGCTTCACCGAAGACTCTATGTCAAACATGACTCTACTGAGAGCCTACCACATGGCTACAATCGCCTGCGCAGTGCAGCTACTGCTATGCAAGCTTTCATTCTTCATATACCTTGGAACTTACCAGGGTAGGATACCTAGAGCTCTTCTTCTTGCATGAGGATGACTTATAGTTGGAAGGCTAGCCCAAGATGTGTGCAGGGAGTAGTAGGGAGGTGGGCTTAGCCAAATACTGTTTAAGCCTTGGGTAGAACTAGTGGAACTCATATGCAGCAATGTCAGAGAAGGCAGGATCAAAAGGCAGGAACATGCAGGTCAGATATCAATCCAAAGCTCCAAGCATGAGGGACACATTAGAAGCAAATGCCATAAATCATATAGTTTAGTCAGGGATCAATCAAACCCATAACACCAAGAGCATAATCTAGGAGCACAAAACAATGCCAGCAGCCAGGTCAGCACCATATATCAACAAAGTCAGAAGCCAAAAACAGAACAAATCTGCAGGTCAAACTGGCAGTAAGCACACCTGAGTACCTGTTTTGTCCATTGATGGGTTTAAAAATCTGGGACTGACGTTCCCCTAATGGCTTGGTTAGCCACAGAAGAGATGGAACCAAGGCAGAGAACCTGCCGTATATATAAGTAGGTGCATCGTCCTACCAGCACAAGGTTGTTGGTTCAAGTCTTGTGGCCCCTGACACACTGCTCTCCTGCCTGGAGGAAATTGACACCTGGGGAAATAGAGCATCCCATGTACCATGGCCTGTGGAGCTGCAGGGGCCCACATTACTCCCCAAAATAATACTCCTTTGCAGGAAATTCTCTTTCCTTAAGATCCAAAGTACGGTGGGTTCACCTTATGATCAGGGTCAACTTCTATTTGAGCAAACACAGTATATATTTCATCACAGAGATGAGAATCCCTTTTCCAGCACAGTAGAAAGTGGAATAAAAAATAAATAAATATTTAAAACAAAGACAGTCTTCTTTTACTGAATTTCATCTGGATCTTCTACTTCGCTCCCTACATTTGTTTCTACTTAAAATAAGGGAAATTCCTTTTAGTTAAAAGCGATCTGAACTGCTTATACATGGAAGTATTTGCTGAAGTGGTGATTTTAGGTCTTCAATGTATAAATAATAGACTTGCTGACTAGCTCTTTTTAAATTTTTATTTTTTTTATGTTATACCAAAGATTTTTCAGGTATGTCTCTCTTTACATATGGCGCTACAAATAGAATTCGTTTAACATTATCAATAATTCTCATTTAACGTTTAGCTGCTTTTTATCATTGCTGTCCAGAGAACACACAACTAGTCATTACTTACATACCATGTCAACAACCATACTGAAAAAATATAAAAGGGAAAGTAAAAACTCATCGCTATTTATCTTCTCTCGGACAAGCAAAAAGCTGCCGATGTTCAATCTGTAATGCAAAGTGTTTTGTAATCCAAAGGAAACGGCCAGAAAGTAAATCAAGCCAGAGAACAGGTGTTGATATATAAAAAAATTCAAAATGTATTCCTCATGTCGACATGTAGACCAAATCATACTATCCACACCTGTGGAAAAGCAGCTTTACATGCTTTGTGCTAAGAGTAGTTCTTACTCATAAGCTAAAACATATAAAGTGACTACTTTGTTTAAAAGGATGTAGTCACTTTCGGTGTTTTCGTTTATAAAAAAGCCATCCTGGACTGTTCACTTTTTAAGCCTTCTTCAAAAAACATAAAAGTACAAAAAAGTGTTAACTAGGTAAAATATTGCTTCAAAAAAACAGAAAATAT
The DNA here is from genome assembly GCF_027358695.1 of Spea bombifrons. NCBI lineage: Eukaryota > Metazoa > Chordata > Amphibia > Anura > Pelobatidae > Spea > Spea bombifrons. Next base: position 20,697,104 of record NC_071089.1, on the reverse strand, counting down.
ACATTTTAAATAATAGCTCCATTTATTTGAGATAAAATAAGACAAAACTTGTAATTTAAGTAGATACATCCACTTGTTGGCCACTTTATACACCTATCTACCACAATGGTCTTCTGCTACTGTAGCCCTTTTCTTATTGACTTGCATGGGAACTTCCCTTCTAAGTTACCCAGAGCCCTCCTTCTTCGGTAGATAGCTTAATTCAGACTACTTTCTTTAAGATCCTGCAACCCAGAGACAAAGCAAGGGGACCCAGATAATTTGGGGAGATCCAGTGAGTTCCCAGGTATCCTTATTACCGAAGTGATTTCACACATGTATCTGCGGTTCACTGGATTCACCACATTTGGCATTAATTTTCATACTACAGTTGGCACATAAATCACGCATCTTCTAAAAACATCACAAGCTCTCTGCAAACCACCATCTTGAGCTAGAGGCTCCTTGCAAGATATAAAATGTAGTCAACCTCCTTTGGACTGCTTTGGCAGCTCCGTAAGCAAGTTTACCAATTCTTATTTTGCCTTATTATGCATGTTTTCATGTATATGTACAAAATATGTATTTTGCGGACATTGTTTCTTTTTGGCCAAATGTTGTTATTTACTTTTTCAAATAAGCATTCCTTTCCTCCTGACCCCCTCCACATCTGGCCTTCAAAGCCATAACCTCTGCCATTTTTACCTAAAAAAAAATTCCTTTCTCTTCTTCTTTTTCCCCTCTTGTAACTTTCATGAAACACTCCAAACCATCTGCAGATACCATTTGAAACCAAACATTAACCAACCTGCCCAACCCTCTGTTCATGTTAAGGGAAGCGTATAAGGGTGTATACGGGCTGTGCATATGTGTGTGTATGGGCAGGTGCGGGTAAGGGCAGTGCATGTGTAGATGTGTATGTATGGACAGGCGTTTGTAAAGGCATTGTATAGTGTGAGCAGGAGTGTGTAAGGGTAGTGTATGTGTGTATGTGTATGTATGGGCGTGAAGCTGGTGCCTTACAACCAGATGGACAGAGGCACGGTGGAGGTGCAAAATGTTATTCTGCTCTGGGTGACCGTAACTCTGGTTAGGCCACTGGGAGACATGTCTAGCTGCTGTGTGTGGAATCTAGCCAGTATATCTAACATATCATCACCAATTATCTGTATTTTGCATCTAGCCACTGTGTAATGACTCTGTACACATACTGATGGCTATAAAAATAAACAAACGGTAATCCTTGGCCTGTCAAATTAAATAACACAATAAATGTGCAATAGCAGAAGCCACACAACTTTTCACTCAGCTGTAAAAACACTCCTTTCTGGACATAAACCCTTTACTATGGAACTTTACTGCATCAGCAGATATTTGTTCTACTAGAAAGCTTGGGAAAATGTATTGCTTGTTGGAAGGATCAAACTAAAGAAACAAACAGTGCTGGCACTATTGTGAATGGACAATCTAACAGCAACACAACCTTCACTGTTTAATGTGCCAAGTCTACTAGCAAACTCCTTGTCACACTTGTCTAGAGGACTTCCATTATTTATCGGGAAAAGTATCATGGTTGTTATGCAATGCTGGCATTATCATTGCTTTCCTTTCATAACTTTTTGGGGTATTTTTTTGTAACCCTTTTGCTGCCGAACAGTGCAAATCATCCCAAAGTGAATCCAGTGGTCCCAAAGATGCTTATACCACGCATGCTTAGATTTTGACAACCTCTGCCATTTTGGTTGGAAGGCTGTTCCACCTATCTGGCTACCTCTCAGTTAAGCAATAAATCATCATACCTGGGAACTTCCAGGCTCCTGCTAATTGGAGACCTCACTTTTTGGGACGAAGAGGGGGGAATTGCTTTGTGAGGGGCAGGACTATTGCCATATGTGGGTTGGGCTAGCCCGAAACGACTTGAATTTATATGGGGTTGGGAGAATGGGGCCGTTCCCAAAGCCCGGAGATTTAGCTCTGTGCCTTGAAGAACTGGAGAAGCAGCAGAAGTATATCATGCCAGTTTGTTTTTGTAACCCTCCTCCCTAAATTTCCAACCATCATTTTGTAGGTTTTGTTAACATCAGAAATGAGATCATCATATCCATGGATTATATATATCTGTATTTGAATTAAAACGTATCATGCCTTGGGCCTGGATGTGGGTTTTCCCTATACCCCTTTCCTATAGCCTCTTTTGAGAAAGCGACATATGGACTGTGGAGCGTATCTACAAGGCAAAAAAAAAGATTTAATATATGTAGTCCATTGATGGTAAATACTGGCAGATTGTTGTAAATTTTTTCTAAGCTGATATTGTTAGAAACAAGCTGGGATAATTTAGTGAATAATGATTTAGTGAAGGACTGTAATGAGTGACCCTCTGAGCACTTTCTAGCTCAGATCTAGGGATCTTTAGACCAAGAGAATTATTTGGACCCTTGTGGGTCCAAATTGTATGCGGTGTAATACCTGCTTAGCTAGTCAAGGGAAACCCCTTATCCGTTAGATTCATTGCTTTTTGTATCGTTCCTCTGTAACTCCTAGCTTTTCTGTTCACTTTTTCCTTATGTGAGGTTATGAGGAATTTTCTTAAAATAGCATTATAAAATAGCTGAATTGATAAATATTATTTCAGTCTGCAGCTGTACGGTAATTAGAATGAATTGAACCATATGCTGTTGGGTGACAACCTTTTGGGAGGCTTAATTATAACTGGAAAAAGTAGAGGACTGACTAACAGAAATGGAGTAAATAATGGGCTTGGATGGAATTTGCTCATCGTACATCATCCAGGGTCGTCGCTAGGGGGGCTACTGGGGTTGAAACCTTGAATCTCAACTTCAGCGGAATACGTAGCGTTGGGGGGTGCCACTCACCGGGGAGAGGGGTTTTGGACTTGGCCCAGGGAGGCAGTAATGGAACAGGGTCACGTAATGCGAGGCCATGAGACCCTGCAGTAAAATCTACAACTGAGCTAAGGTGAGTGAGTGAGGGATGGAGAGAGAGGGTAATTGAGGAAGGAGGTAAAGTGTATGTAATCATGCATGTATGTATTTGTGTGTAAGCATGTATGTATGTGAGCATGTATGTGTAAGTGTGTGTGAGCATGGATGTGTGTGTGTGTGTATGTGTGAGCATGGATGAGTATGTGCAATTGTGTGGATGTGTGTGAGCATGGATGAGTATGTGCAATTGTGTGGATGTGTGTGAGCATGGATGTGTGTGTTTGAGTATGGCTGTAAGCTTGTCTATTATTTTGAATACTGTTAGTCCATATGTCTTGGTGCAAGTGTGCAAGTCTGTGCAAATGTGAGAGACTGTGTAAAAATGTGTGCTACTGTCTATGTAAGTTAATGGAGGGAGGGGCAAGGGAAAGATGGGGATGCCAAATATAATAAAAAAGATGAGAGATAGGGAGAAAGGAACCAGATGGAGGAAATATTGGGGCAAAATAGGGAGATATAGAGATGGCGCTCGTCATTTCTTGAAAAAGGAGGAGGGACATTGATTGAATGAGCTGATCACTTAAGATCTTAAGTCTTTATGTGAACCTTCTTTCTATTAAAAAGCAGTGTTTTTTTTCTCCATACATCATTGCTGGCACTTCCATTATGGTGTTAAAACAGTATAGCAGGAGATGTTCACAGCTACATTAAAACAAGAAGTAAATAAAAGTCTAAGAGGGTGAGTGGAGATGGAAGAAGAGAGTGAAAGAGAGACAAAGACAAATCAAGTATTGATTAAATAAAAAAAGAATAATGTTGTATATGCAGTATGAATTAACATGCTGTAATAACTGATGTACAGATCATTCCCAATCCAGTATGGTGGGGTTTGTTACCTAACAGTGGCATCTATTGAACTATTTTTTGTCTACTGGTTTGGATCAGTCATAAGTCATCATGTGAAGGCTGTGATTAGTGCATATTATGTTGCTGTCACTATACTCCCTGTAATTTATATCTGGGTGGGTACTGGAGATTATCAGTAAGGTCCAGCCTGCTGTTTTTGCCCTGTTAGGTCAGGCTGCCAGGCGTTTGACAGCAAAGATATGTGGATGTGCGGTTGGCAGAGATCCAAGTAGTGAAGATAGGGCGTGAGGGTGATGGTAAAGGCAGATTCGGGGGCGGGGTGGATTCTGTCTGTCTGGGAGGGGAGGAGGAGGCTCTGTTGCATCAGCTGGAGCTGCAGTTCTTTTAGGAACAGTGAGAGTCACTGGAGTTGAGCAGAGGGTGCTTGCGGCTGAGGAGCGCACTGTCACCGCGCCCGTGACACACACCTGCCTCTACACACACCTATCTCCGCCTGCAACACCAGCCTCTCACTGCCATACACAGCGATGGAGAAGCCCTGTGAATCTAACGGGCACGTCGGCAAGTACCCTGAGTACTCGGTCTGCGAAGTGGAGGACGCAGGGGAAGCGGCCAAGCCTGCCCGGGGGCAGAGATGTACCCGGTTCCTGAAGAAGAACGCCATAGTGATCCTCACTGTGTCCGGGGTGGTGCTTGGGGTTGGTTTGGGGACAGCAGTAAGAAGCATGAACCTGACCAAGGCACAGATGACTTACTTCGCCTTCCCGGGAGAGATGCTGCTCAGGATGCTGAGGATGATCATCCTGCCGCTGGTTGTGTGCAGCCTGATCTCAGGGGCTGCCAGTCTGGACACCCGGTCGCTGGGCAAGCTAGGCGGGATTGCAGTGGGCTACTTCTTGGTGACTACCCTGATGGCATCAGGTTTGGCCATAGCCCTTGGCTTCATCATTAAACCGGGTGCTGGGGCAGGTGCACTAAACTCCAACGCGCTGGGCATTGAGGGCACGGTGACTACCAACAAGGAGACAATCGACTCGTTCCTAGACCTGGCCAGGTAACGCTTTCACCTGTTCCACCATCCACTAAACCGGCACGTGGTTTGCGGGTTGTGTGTTTTGCATTATTTGGTACCCGGACGGGCAGTTCTGATCTGTCTGGTGCTTCAAAACCTGCTTAATCTAAGAGGTTAATGCCACCTGGCAGCAGATTGTTACAATAGGGGCTTAAACATCGGGGCAGCTGTTTGGAGACATTGGTTACTAGTATTATTCATCCATAACAAAAATATGCCTCAGTGTGATTTGTTGTCCAGGGACTAGTTCTTCAGTCTGTGGAGTTTGTGGGGTTAATAATTCAGCTGCTGCAGTACCTCAAATATTCTCCTTTAATATAAACCTTGATTGAGTTTGGGACTAAAGAGTTTTGGTCCAAGAGCACCGATAAGTAAATTGCCAACAATTTTTAAACTTTTACATTGCTGGCTAAATGTCCCATGGTAACTTAATGTATAGAGAAGCAACATTGTGGCAAATGCACCCATCACTGGAATGTTCATTATCCTTTCCAGTCCAAAACACATTCACAGAAAGAGAATGTATAGAAAATCCATAAAAATGATCCAGTCATCATGGAAATGCCATCTAAAGCCTTTCTCACTCTATTCACCCTGGTAGCTGACTGGTAGCAGTGGTCCAAAATGTTTAAATTGGACTAGCCCTTCTCCATTTCAGCCATCACCTGCTTATCATTGTATTATCAGCGTACCTATCCCATTCCCTGACTTCATTAAAGAGGTAAGGAAATAACATACTCCTTCTCATAGCATGCGGTATCTTGTCAGCTTTCTTACTTTATCAAGAACATTAGCGACTTGCAGAAATGATGCAATCCCACCATAGCCTTACATCTCTATTGTGTGCACGCTGCCTTAGAGTAATGCGCACGCTGCCTTAGAGTAATGTGCACGCTGCCTTAAGGCGAATCCCTTCTCAGCAATATACTGTCTCCAAGGAATTACTAGAACAGAAGGAACTGAGTATTCATGCCTTAAATTAGCTTAGTAGCCACACAACTGGCACATAAAGGGTTAAAAGCACCAAAAGGAAATAGCCGCTGAAAATCAGACACATAAAGGAGACGAGGCGGCACCTACGACACTGGTACATAATTACGCCTTTGTATGTGCATAACGAACACAGTAATTGTATGTATAAATGCATGTTTGTATGTGTATGATTGACTTGCACAGCTCTTTGGATTCTTATTTTTGTAGCTATTACTGGAGTTACTAAATTGCTAAACTGTTCTAAAAATCGGATGATTTAAGAGCCAGGGCTTTTGCTAATTGATGAAAATTCCTGTCTCCTGGAATGAGAGACAAGGAAAAGTATAAGCCGCTTTTAGGGTTTACATCTAAAATGACCTGTATGTAGATTTAAAATAGCCAGAACCAATATAATTATTTTTATATAATTACTGCAATAGCAGGAGTCCTGCAAATGTGAGAGCAAGAGAAAGCCCCGGGGGCTCATCCCCTAAAGCAGGGGTATCCTTTTTTCTGCAGTGGGCCAATAAACAGCAAAATACCCCCACAAACACTCACCGTACAAATACTCACACTAACATACCCTGACACACACTTCCACTAACATAGCCAGACACACACTTTCACTAACATACCCACACACATATGCTAACACACCCAAAGATACATTAAAATACCCACACAAACACACCCCACAAGTACTCACCAAACGTACTTTCACTAACATACCCACACACACATACGCTAACACACCCAAAGACACATGTGCACACACTAAAATACCCCCACAGTCACCTCACACAAATGTACCCAGACACACACACACATACCAACTTACCCAGACACACACGCTAACATGACCAAACAAAGACACATGCGCTGACACTAAAATACCGAGACACACTAACATACACAGACTCAAACACTGACATGCCCACACATACTAACATATCGAGACACACCATTAACACACCCAGTCACACACACTAACATATCCAGACAGACACGCATACATAGACACACTAACATACCCACACACATGCAACTTACCTAGGGAAGCCTTAGCCCGTCTTTGATGCAGCTCGTCTGGCGAGGTACATCGTTACTCCCCACGTCACATTGCATCATGCCGCTCAACCCATCTCCCTCCTGGAAATTAGGGAGATGAGGAGATAAATCCAGGTGTCTACACTTACCTCTGGATCCGCCAATGGTTGTAGGTCTAGATCTCATGAGGCCGCACCTCGATGTCCGTCAGGACACACCAAGATTTAATAGAAATGACATATTTCCAATCCCATCTGTCCCTTAAGAGAAGCCCACTTTGGTTTTCTCGTCAGACTGCATAGTGATGCTAAGTGAGGTTTCAAAAGTCCCGCAGAATAAATTTAAACCTCACTATGCATGAGGCTGTAAGGGACATAAGACTGCTAAATAATAAAACCATACTAAAATAAAGACACACACACCGAAATTTGGATGAATCAGGCCGTGGCTTTTATTTAGTTTCACCAACATAACAAAACCATATACCGTAACTCAACTCTGTAACCATATAATATAAATAAACACAAGCCCTTGGCATAAGCCCCAGAGCACCATATAAACCTTTAAACCTTGCCAACCGCCCTGAAAGCCAGCCAGCATAGCAATAATTACAGTTCACCCATAGGGCAACTTTACCCCGATAAAAGCCACGACAATAAATAAAACATAAGGGTGGGTGGGAGGGAGCATCTTCATCAGCTCTTCCATGCTGACTCTTCGGTTCACCACTTCGCTACCGCTCACCAGACTCTTACGGTCAGTGCAGATAATCGCTCAGTGGATCGCCAGGTAAGTGACCGCTCCCCTCAGAGTGCGCCTATTTATAGGTGCAATTCCCGCCCTTTAGCGCGGCGCGAGGCACCCGCGCGGACACTAAGAGGCAGCACGAGCCACTCAAAAAGAGCGGCAACGCGCTAGCGCAGGCGCAAACGAGAATAAAGTTATATAACCTATTTTTTTTTTTTTACATAACCCCTAACCTGACCTTTCTATGACCTATCTGACCTGCCTTACACTGTATAATACTTATCCCTGTCCCCACAACCTCATGTCAGCCTGCCCTATTTGTTCAGGCTTTTTCATTATGATGAGACAACCAAAGTGGGTTTCTCTTAAGGGACAGGTGGGATTGATCAAATGTACTAATTTCTATTAAATCTTGGTGATTAACTGAGCTAAATTCTTGGAACATATATTTTTGGATAAAGCAAGTGCTTTCACATAAGAACATATAGTGCGGGTATGCTGGGTTTTTATGCGTACCATAGAAATAGAATAGCATTGTTATGGGATTTCACGTGGCTTTCTCCATGTCACTGAAGGCATCGCTTAGAAATCCGTTAATACAGCTCACCAGTGTAATTGATTTGTGCTGTGAACCGGCGCAGGATGCCTAGAGCTCCGAGAACACAAATTATTTTATTGCAAAGACAGCACTATACATATTACACAATAGTCTCTTGTTCAAAGGGGGAATCTGGTTGCCCCAATATGTTCCAACAAAGAACCAGAATTGTCTACCCATTGTACAGCGCTATGGAATTTGATGGCACTATATAAAACAATAAATAATAATAAATAATAATCAGCAAACCTCACAAGGTAGGCTACTTTGCTAAAAATGCATTTTAGCTAAAATATTATTTTGTGTTTTTATGTTGAAATTTGAGATCAGTCAATACAGCCATTATCATTGGTCCAACAAAGGCGAAGAATTAATAAAATACAGAATGTCGTCAACATTGACATCCAGGTGACCTGAGCCAATACTTAATGTGTTTTACGCTAATGGAGCAATAATTTCTCACTCAGACTACTACAAGAATAAATATTAATACAGCTTTACAGAATATAATGGAAGTGTATTACTGGCTGGGCGTGATATGAGTAGCAGATCACAACACCAGCAAACGGCATAGCAAAACTCTTGGCGCAAAAATAGATTAACATATTGAGTGGGATTAAGCATTTCTACAGTAATAGTTTCTTTCAGTGCTAAATATTCAGGGCTTCTGTGGAAATACTAGTGTGTGGGAATAACAAATAAAATAAAATATCTTACCTGTTTGCCACTATGGATGGAGAGTTGGAATCTTACCTTATGCAACCGCAAGCTGCTGTATTTTGCCTTCAATTGTATTTTAAATGATAATAATGACAGCATGTTAAATGCAGCATAATCATTGTCAATGAACACCCCAGGGAGTTGAGCAATTAACGGGACACCCCTAGACTCCTCTAGATTGTAAGCTCCTCTGAGCAGGGCCGTCCTCACCTGTTGTTTCTGTATGCCGTCTTTTTATTTTATATACTAATCATTTTATCTACCCTTTGTTCATGGCTATGGAATCTGATGGCACTGTATAAAATAACAAAATAATAATAGCTTGCGTGAAAATAAAATTTTGGGGCTAGACTGTTCTTTACTCCCCCTGTGTAGTTCAACTTGGAAACTCATATATTGAGTTTACGTTACATGAGTTGTGGATCTAAATTTTTTTCTGCTTGTATAGCTCACCTCTAATCACCCATCGAGCTCTTAATCATCGGTGAGGGATAGAAAATGTATCGGCCCTTTGGGAAGGTTTGGATAACACCTTTATAACAATATTCAGCTCTCTCCGATCTCAGGAAGTCTCTCTAACCATTCTTTACTGATATTTGCATGCGTTTAGTCAAACAGGAGCTTCGCTGCTTTCTATTCAACAAAGGAAGGAGGCCCAGGAGAACCCTGGCATTTGTCCCATTCTTCCAACAACTATTTAGCAGTTGCCTGGCACTTGCTGAATTCTTATTTGGAATTTTTTGGCATTTGTCATTAACACTGTGAGTTCTTTGTAATCATTACGGCAAACTGTATACATTTCTTCCCATATCATCAATTGGTGGGGAATTTATGGCCCAACCTCCTAAATGAATAAGTTTTAATATCTTTAAGTGGAAACAGATAAATAATTTATCAATCATAATTTATTTGGATGGGCTTTGAAAGCATCTATGACAGTTTTGCCTATTTGTTAATATGGATAAGGTACTGAAGGCTGGGGTTTTAAAACCATTATATTAACGATATGCATAATACATCCTATGGAGTTTAAAGATTAGTGAAAACTAGTGCATAAAACAAAGTAAGAATTCAAAGCACACCCGGCGAAAATCTAAAGCATAAATATTGAAGATTCAGTCACACTATACACCCATCAGCCATAGCATTATGACCACTGACAGGTGAAGTGAACAGTGGGTGCTTCGCAATTTGTTGCGTATGGGGCTGCGTAGCAGCAGACCAGTCAGGGTGCCCATGCTGACCCCTGTCCACTGCCGACCGTGCCTACAATGGGCATGTGAGCATAAGAACTGGACCACGGAGCAATGGAAGAAGGTTGTCTGGTCTGATGAATCACATTTTCTTTTACATCACGTGGATGGCCGGGTGTGCGTGCGTCACTCACCTGGAGAACACATGGCACCAAGATGCATCCATGGATGCCCCATCTTGCAGCTTACAGGACTTAAAGGACCTGCTGCTAACATCTTGGTGACAGATACCACACGACACCTTCAGAGGTCTAGTGGAGTCCATGCCTCGACAGGTCAGGGCTGTTTTGGCGGCAAAAGGGGGACCTACACAATATCAGGCAGGTGGTCATAATGTTCAGGCTGATCGGTGTAAATTGATAAGCCCGCCACTATGTCAAAAACTATTGCAAGCCATTTACATCTTCCAGTTAGCCAATTCTTATAGATGAAACAAACAGTGTGATATTTGGTGCATTAAATGGGCCCAAATTGACACTTTTAGGATATTTGAGGCCAGATGCAAGATCATTTTTTGAGGCTGTTTTTCTTGCGTAAGTAAGGCAGTGAATAAAAAGGCAAATGATTAAGATATTCAAAATGTATTTCACTATAAAAGTAAACAGATGTATATCATACACATACCCATACAGTGCATATTTTTTATATCAGTAACTATATTTTTATTGCAATGTTTTTAGGTTTGAAACATCTGTTTTATTTTATCTATCTATTATTAGAATGTATTACTACAATTATCGTTTACATTCCTAGAGTGAACTTTACAGTGGGCACTAATTTTAACATTCCTGGTATTATGTCTCATCGAAAGTTTGATTATTATCAAGACTGATCAGCCTAAACAAAGTTCTGTTTCCAGAACATTAGGATGTCAGCATACCCCTTTTGCTTTAATTTGCTTTGAAATGAAGGTCATGGGTAAATGATAAACCAGAAATGAAAGCAGGTGTGTTCCCTTCTCTGGGCTGCACATGTTTCTTTTCACACAAGATTATTTTCATTACAAATGGATGCAATAAACGTAAAGTTTGCATGTGATGAAAAGAGCTACCTCTATTTAGATAGATCTGTGCAAGACTAGCCAAGAGAGGGCCGGTACCTTCTGTCCTGGAAGGCATGTAAGGCCAAGTGGCTTGAACACTCACGCATTCACTCTAACATACACACGTAGCTTGTCTGGCGCATATCTTCATGTCACACAGTTAGAGCAACTGCACCTTTACTGTGGGGTCACGTAAAGTTGCATTAGGTGACACCACTGAGTTCCTGCTAAACTTACTGGTGGGGCAATTGCCTCCAGACCAGCCCACCACTGGGTCTAGACTTAGTACATTTGATGCTAAATGTGGAAACCTGAGGGAATCCTCATACCATGTACTTTTTTTATTTGTAAATTAAGATAGATACTATAGTCAGTGTTGTGCCTGAGGTATATTTAACCATACAGCGGGGGTGGCAACCTTTGGACCTGGACAGTGCTTTACTAGTATAAACATGTTCCTGTCTCCTTTTCCGCAGCTTTTTGAAAACAAAGCAGAGAGTTCTGAATTTACATTTGCATTTTGTTGTACTCATTCCATCTCCCTACCTTCTCTGCTGGCCGCTTCCACGTCCCTGTTTCCTTTTTCAGAGATCTACGTATTCTCTTGCTTCCTTTTGTTCTTCTGTCTTCTCTGTTAGATCGCTTCTCTCCAGTATCCACTCCCTTAACCAGGCCTTCAGGATTGTTTCCCCAAAATGGTTGCGTCTCTGCGCACCCTCTCCACCAATTGGGGGAATGAGAGAGAGGCTGTCCCTGTGGCACATGGCAAGGCTTCCCCCATATGCAGAAGTGCTCCAAGAGGCCAGAATAATGCAGAGCGATCCTCGGAGAAAGAAGTGTTTCTGCACCTTTCTTTCTCAGCGAATCCATCTGCATTATTCCGGCCTCTCAAAGTTTTCCCGCAAAAGTACAGAACCAAAGGGGCAACCTCCCCCTCCGTTCCTTCAATCAGGGAGAGGATGCCCGCTGAGGCGCCGTCCTTTTACAGAAGTGCTCTGGGAGGCATCGTAAGCAGAGCTGATACCAGGGAGAAGCAGATGAAGAAAGAATGAAGAAGCAAAGCTGCGGAGAAGGAGACATGGAAGTGGCCAACAGAGAAGGTGGGGGGACCTTGACAGAGAGTGTGAGATAGTGAGAGTGTGAGACATTGTGAGTAAGAGCATGAGAGTGAAAAAGCTACAAAATGCAAATGAAAATTCAGAGCTCTCTGCTACGTTGGGGTCCCCCCCCTTCTTTTTTGGACATTAGTAAAAATAACATCTGAATGCACTGTTGTGCTCTGTTTTAGGTGGACTTAGCTCTTTTTTTCAACCTTATGTACTATATGTATATGTAACTATATGTAACTACACGTGCTTCATGTGCAATCCACATTTTTTGGCATGGATACTGTTATATAATTTAATGTGATGCACAGTTTATTTTAACTAGATATTCATGAATGACTCTACTGAGAATACATGGCAATGTTGAACCCAAGGGGATCTCAGTCAAATGACTCAGTTGATATTATAGCCCATAATACATTTGGCACAGAAAGCACCCAGTGCAGTCCTGTCCAGTTCCAACCGATGGAGTCATTAGGGCATGCTGCCTAAAGTCCTTGTTATTTTAGACATCTGATGACTGTGTAGACCTGTAATGGATACCTCAAAGAGCTGGGTGCCAATAACATTGTAGGGATGATGAATTTCCAACATTTAAAAACTCTACACCTGTTAGGGACACAGCTTTCAATGCATATAAGTGGGGAGTTGAGTTGAGCACCTTGAGTTCATTTTAGATATCGTCCGATTTATTCTCACTCCATGCACAGAAATTTGATTTTTTTTTTCATAGTAACCTAGTTGTAAGCTTAGACATAAAAGTTTTTTTTTAAAATACATTATATATATATATCATATATGTATATCATATATATATCATATGTATCATATACTATATATATATATAGATAGATAGATAGATAGATAGATAGATAGATAGATAGATAGATAGATAGATAGATAGATATCAACTGCACAAATCTTATAAAAGTCAGGAGCACAAAATATATAAATTCATCTTTGCCATCTATACACCAGGTCAAATTATTAAGGAGCAACAAAATGTTCCTTTACTGCCAAGAATAAATAATGCGTTTTTCTTTTGAGTGAGGATGATCTGCAAGTTAATGAGCTGCTGGGATGGTTGCAGGAAGGCACATTTTGAGACATATCATTATGATTTAATTTAACAGAAGCAATAAAATAATTCTGAAAAAAAACCAATCTGATTAGAGGCCACTCATCGGTCATCATGTGGACAACATGCTTAGCTCAAGTTGATTTTTTCTGTTAAGCTCAAATGCTGCAAAACATGGATCATTAAAACCGTGATGCTGTTTCAGTGATTTCCAAAGAATTACAAAGCAAATGTTCTGATCACCGTGTTTAAGTATTGTTTCATTTTCACTCATATCAGTTTAAACCAAGAAAAACTATCAACATATATGAGGTCTGAATTCAACCTGAATCTATTGTTTTCAATAAATACGTATGTCCAGTTATGAGTGTGATTAGTTTGGAATAGGTGTGTGGCACATAACATTTTTTCAATGATCTTGGTAGCGTTCATTGTTGAGGTCTTCTGGATTCCTTGAGTGTGTTCTCATTCGGGAATAGTGCGTTCCATCCTTGGTTCCTCTGGTATTACAATTTAATTTGGCATTATGCCTTGGCCACTGCAAACTACTGATTGCAGATAAACGTGCTACAAAGTTTGTTGCAAGTCTGAAACAATGAAGACTCGCAATGGATGATGTGTCTTTCAGCAATTAGACAAATAGAAATTAGCCTTTTCAGTTTCCAAAGTAGTAAAGGATGCTATTTAATAAAGTCTTACCTGGCTGGCAAGCCATACATCTACCTTCTTTTCCCTACTAAATATATATGAATATAAACTATGCAACAGATATGTAAATAGCATAAACAGGTTTGTATGCCCTATTGATTAATATAAAGTTGTGTCAGATCCAAGGTCACAATACCCCAGTCTGTACGTATCTACCAGTAAATCTACTCTGCTTTCCTTGGTTGTAGACCTTGAACCGGCTTTCTTTCCTTGCTGGCTGGGAAAAATATGTTCTACTGTTATAGGTCGAAATCAGTTTTATTTGCAAAGATTTACAAACAAATAAATAATGAAATTCTTACTACAATGTATTTCCATGTTTTTGTTTTACCAAAACACATCTTTGTTGGCAAGCAATATTTGGAAGCTACTATCAGTGGAATGTGTACTCCTACTCCTAAAACCTGGGCAACCTGGATTAGCAGTGAGGTCAATTGGGAGGAAAGCTCATGCTACTTTTATGTGTTTTGTAACAGATTTAAAATGTTTAACTTAACCATTTATATTCCTAAACAAAATTAGAAGAGAAGGTTCAATGGAGACTGAACACATATACTGATAATGTTTTTCTCACGGTGACAATACATTCGTACTTTTATTTACAGAAACTTGATGCCTTCCAACCTTGTAGCTGCAGCGTTTCGATCGGTAAGTAGGACACAATTCATCAGAGACATGACGCAAAGTTGTGGAGTCCCATGGAAGCTAATGTTCCACCTCTGCCTTTCATATGTGTCATTACTTCTTAAAACAACAGTTATGGTCAATTTCCAACTGGGAATCTAATACAGTAAAGTAAAAGGGCTAGTGGTAATTTTAGATTGCTTGCTAAAACCATACTTAACAGTGAGCCATTCAACCCCTAGTACACAAATCCATGAAACAATCACTAAACTGCTCAGTTTTTTTAGCGGGCATATTGATTAATCACAGTCCAGCATCCACAGATTCCAAGTGCTTGTTTAATCAGATCAAAGCACACCACTGCAGCCCCCATTAGATCAAAGGCAAGTCTCAAAGATAGTTGTAGAGTATTATATTTCCTGTTTACACTAAGAACAGTAATCGTATGACTGGATGAAATAAATAGATATTATTACTGAAACTCACTGTGACGTCCCCGAATAATATTAGTATTAATAAAAGTGTTCTTTTATTACAGTATGCCACTGACTATGTAACCTACACCAGGAACACTACCGATGGCAATGTCACAATTGAAAAGGTGAGTTAATTTAAAATAATATGGAATGGGTTGATTATTTTTAGTATTAATTGATACAAATATATTAGGACACGCATGTCACTTTTATTAGGCACGCTCTTACGTCCATGGACACATCTCCTGGCCAGAAAGCAAGACACCAAAGTGACAAAAGTGAGCTGGCACAGAACATATTTGTTCTGCTGTAAATAAAGGTTAAAGTTCTTGCAGGGTCACTAAAGCTAATTTTCCATCTGTTTCCTTGAATGTCACAGTGAAGCAGAATGCTGAAGGACCAGCTTTGGTCCAAAAAAATCAGTCGACTCTAGGGCTTTTGGCGTACAGAAATTGTTTAAACGTAAATTCCTATCTCCCTCTATACTCCTATCTTCTCCAATTATTTTATTGATGTAGTTAGAAGGACAGAAGAAGCTTTTCTCTATCCACGTTTTAGTGTACGCTTCCATGGGTCACAAACCAGTCCATTGTAAAGTTGCAATGTCTAGTTTATCCCTGGAATACTACAGCCATGGACCGTGGACTATGATTTGGTGCCGTCCACAAAACATAGTTGAGTGTATTCACTAAACCAGGAGTTTTTGCGGGAGCTTCTCTTGCAACAACATCTAAGATGACCCGGTATAATATACAGTGAAGTCATGAACACAGGCCACCCCTGGCTATTATGCAGACTTTCTACTAACCTCCCTTGTAACTACTGATTTGTTGTTTTTTTTTTCTTTTTGGGAAAAACTTTTTTTATCGGAAGTGGATAAAAGTTCATGTAATATCATGCGTCATTTAACTCATGTCCTCATGCAGTTAAGAGTATGCATACTGATTTTAGGTTTGTACTGCAGACAGCTATCCTAATGATCTCTTTAGAATTCGTACTGCTAATGCTAATGAACTGCTGTCTAGTGGATTACAGGAAAGTGGAAATTAATGCACACTAGATACAATTTCAGGATGTTTTTCTTGTACTTCCTCGGAGAACTGCCAGTAGTTTTAATATAACAGATATTGGAACGTTTGAAGTCAGCGACCAAACTAATCACCAAGAATATACTTTGCAAGACCTTTGAAAACCTAACCCTTTGTTTTCTTAATTGAAGCTTAATCGCTGAGAATGAAAACTCTTGTTCTGAAGTATGGGATGTGGGTTTTCTTGGAGATCTGAATTTTCTATATTGTACAACACCTTGGAAAGCTTTGATAATCTTCCTAAACAGTCCATGAACATCAGTGACGTATCTGACTTTGCAGGTGCCTGTGGGTGCGGAAGTCGATGGGATGAATATTTTAGGACTGGTCCTCTTTGCACTTGTGCTGGGAGTGGCGTTAAAAAAGTTGGGGCCAGAAGGTGAAGAACTTATAAGATTTTTTAACGCCTTTAACGAAGCCACCATGGTTCTCGTGTCCTGGATTATGTGGTAAGTAACGTCAGGTATCTGAGTTAATTTACAGTCTACATTATGGATGGGGAAACTGCAGCCGCGTGGCTATTTCCATATTCTTGAACACCATTCCATCTTCCATATAATATCTTTCAGTGGCATGCTAGTGTTTTGCCAATTTCTAAGGATCATAAGACTTGTAGTTCAACAGCCGGAAGCTAAAAATACTTCTGGGACGTTGAAGTGCCCATTTAAATGGGCAGTATTTGGATGCAGCTCTTTGCAATGTTTTAGCTGGCATTTCTGTGTGTTTTCAAACAGGTATGTTCCTGTTGGAATTATGTTTCTCGTTGGAAGCAAGTTTGTTGAAATGGGGAACATTGTGCTTTTGGTGACCAGCCTGGGGAAATATATAATGGCCTCCATCCTGGGTCACATCATTCATGGAGGAATAGTGCTTCCGCTGATATATTTTGCGTTTACACGTAAAAACCCATTCAGGTTCCTGTTGGGGCTGATTACACCCTTTGCAACAGCCTTTGCAACATGCTCAAGGTAAGTCTGTTGGAATTGTGACGTGTGTTATGTGTAGCTGTTCATAATAGGCCTGAAGAATAAACCTACATAGTCTGAAAAGCTTGGAATCTCTTATATTTCCGTTAACCAATAAAGGTATCATCTTTACCAAATTGAACTTGCCTTTTAAATCATTGAGCATGAGTCTCAACTTGAAATAAGTCAATTAGGCTTAACTCTATATGAATATAACATAAGTACTGTGTGGTTATACAAATGCAGAGCGAGATTAACCTAGGGGCATGTGCAGAAAATGCTCCAAGGGCCCCAGAGTGGTAGGGTATCCATCCCCTGGGTCTCCATCATGTAGTAGACTTACTTGATTTATGGTAGCCATTTGTAACCAGAAAGAAAGAGTGGGAGTGCGTTACCTCACAGACTCATTCAGCCTCCTTCTTCTTCCCTTGCGTCACTGTCCTCTTTTTCCTTATCCTTCATGTTACATGGGCTTGTGTGCCCAGTCACAGGCTGTGCTGGATCTTGTACCCTGATGGTTAGAAGACTGCGGCCCCCAGACAAGGGGCTCCAAGGGTCTCAAAAAACAATTCCTGATAAACTGCAACTCTGGGGCAGTTTAGAGCAGTTTAAGTGCCTAGCTGCTTCCTAGCGGGTTTTGTATAGTGATATCTTGTGCCCTACATTACAGTTTTGTCCTGGTGACAGTCTTAACCAAGAGTTATGTGCCACTTGCCAACAGTCATGTGCCATGTCCCAAGAGACTGGCAGCACATACGCAGTGCCTATTCTACAGGATTGCATATGTGCAGTCGCCAGACCTAGTTGGGACATAATGTTATACCAACGCTTAATATGAACAGGGTGTGATATCATTCTAGGACTGTAGAAGAATTCACAATAAACTGCTTTTTGTTTTATTTTACACTAACTATGTTTTATTGATGTTACTGTGGGAAAATAGTTGGGAGCAAGAAATAAGGGGCCCTTTCTCTATGAGTGCTGCATGTCCCCAAGTGGCTTAATCTGGCCTTGTACAAATGAATAATATTTTCATATTCAGCTCTGGTGAGATAAACAGCAAGAACATTCCAACCATCTGACTGTGTACGTCACACTTTATCTCCAGTTCTGCTACCCTCCCGACCATGATTAAATGTATTGAAGAAAACAATGGTGTCGATAAAAGGATTAGCAGATTTATCCTTCCCATCGGGGCCACTGTGAACATGGACGGAGCTGCCATCTTCCAGTGCATGGCTGCGGTTTTCATTGCTCAGATGAACAATTATGAACTTAATGCCGGACAAATCTTCACTATTCTGTAAGTAATCAAATTAACAGGGTCTAAACCTATGGAGAAATTGAAGATCTTACAAGAAAATAGAGATAAGAATAATGAATACAGACATTTTAGTCCATGATTCAGTTTGTAATCAAAGGTGATACTGTTTATTGGGCCAGCATAGAAAAAAGATCACATAAGCTTTGGGAAACTCAGAGGTCACTTCTTCTGATGGATAAGGTTCTTGCAGGAAACACTCTACGCTGTTGGTTGTTTAAACGTCTTGAAGTACTATATGTGCAACTCTACTGCCAATTCCTGCGTTAGAATAAATTCCAAAATGGTGAAGAATACGGGCCAGGATAGGGACAGTCCAACTTTGGTACCCAAATCCCTCAGTCCATCTTTCCTTCCATGATGTCCCAATTTTCACCAAAATAGGTGATAGGGCTTTTAGAGGTGGGTTGTGGAGATAGAGTCGAGGAAACATTAGTGCATTTAGAGAGTAATAGAAGGGCTGATATTAATAAATTCATGACTTAAACCCAATATATAAATGTGTTCATAGCATAGCTCTTTAATAATAGATAAACATCTATGCCCTTTTGTCTATTATACCCAGCTGCTAAAGGTAATTTCTAACTCGTTTGCAGCGTCACTGCCACAGCATCCAGCGTAGGAGCAGCTGGCATCCCTGCAGGAGGCGTTCTCACCATAGCAATTATCCTGGAGGCTATCGGACTCCCCACAAATGACCTGTCGCTGATACTGGCTGTGGACTGGATTGTGTAAGTATCCAAATAAAAATGTTCTTTCATCACCAAACTGCGTGCCCTTATACAGAGCATTCACGCTGGGTTGGATTATTAAATGGGAAATATCACTGTTTATAAAAACAATAGGTTTTTTACATGTTTTCTCATTAAATTAATCCTGATATATAAACTGTTTGGCTTCTTTCTTCTTTTGTAATTATAGTGATACATTCTCCGACATACATCGCTATGATTCAGGATATCATTTGGATGTAGCCAGTATCTCTGGTCAGGGAATGGTTTATATATATATATAGTTCAGTATTACATTTTTTGGAAGATAATTATTAGGTAGCAGTTGGGTCTTCCATTACTGGTAGAAACTCCATGCACTATTAGATAGGCCATGTTAAATAATACGTGTACTAAACATGTATTGGGTTCTCCCATACAAACCATTTTAATTACCAATGGGATATTAATCAAAATCCGATTCATTTAATGCTTTACACTTATGTGTGAAGTTTATATTTATACATACTTACATTTTGTTTCCTCTTCCAAGGGACCGCACTACCACAGTTGTAAATGTTGAAGGAGATGCTCTCGGTGCGGGAATTCTTCATTATCTGAACCAAAAAGAAATCGCGAAGAACCAGCAGGAACTCAAGGATGTTTATGTAGAGGCTGTGCCAAACCTCAAGTCGGAAGCAGAGACATCTCCTCTAGTAATGCATAGGGACCAGTCTTTAAATCCTCCTGATATTAGTGTTCCAGAATCAAAGGAATCTGTCCTGTGATTGGCTACATAAGACTTAGAGTCCTGTGATTGGCTACATAAGACTTAGAGATGAGACCTTTTCAGCTTTTAGAGACCATCTGTTTACTGCTTTTTTTGGCCACCGTAGAGTCTAGAATAGGGGCTAATAATCCAGTTTTCAAGGAATACAACTGGCAAATCAAGTCATGCAAAGAACTCTAACACATATACATATACAAAGGACACTAATACATTTTACATTATAGTTTGGGGTCTTATTTCAAAACCATTGGTATTGGAAAGAAGGTCAAACATTCATATGCTTTTTTAATAGCTAATTTATGTGGATAAGGGAGGACTGTACCTGGGGAACAATTGAGAATGGATTAATTTGTGAATAGTTGGAAAACTAATAATCTGTGTAATTTAGAAATGTTTTTTTTTTTGCATTTTTATATTACTTAAAATGTGTCCTAATAATTCTGCATTTCTTGGTGTGCCTATACATGTACTAATTGAACCAAAAAAAAGAAAAGAGGATCCATGGGGTTTTCTGTGCTTACTGCCAAAATATTACATCTTGAAAGGCTGTGAACAGAACTATTTGCCATTTGTCTAAAACAACAGTGTTGAAAAGAGGGGAAGCCGTGCTCCTAGGAATAAGTGATTAGACTAGCGGATATGCTCAGATTGAACATGAAAACCCTTTGAGAAATAACCCATGTTTACATAGAATATGGATTTTCTATAAGATAAAAGTATTAGTCAATTCACTTAATGCTGTTTATTCAGCAATTGTGCTATTAAGCATAAAGTGGTTTGTTATTTATTTTAGTTCAGCTAATCGTACCATTGGACTTTAGGTTTTCAGAAAAAAGTTAAATTGCCAGTGAAAAATTGCCCCTGGCACTTGAAGGCTAGCAAGTGATAAATCACAAGTATGCAGTCTCCTACTGGATACATAAGGTTGCCCTTTGCACTTGAGGGGACTTGAGCTGCTGAAGATGAGTCGGAGGGACTGTTGGTCACCAACCCACCAGCCATTTGCCGGGTGTACCTGATGGCCATATGGCGCATGGGACTACATGGTGAGCCAAAGGGTTGGCTAATATTGCTTGGTATTTAAAGGTTCATTTGTAAAAGGGGAAGGGTAAAACAAAACTGGCATGTGGCACAATAGGTTAATGTTGAGCTGTTTCCAAAGTGTTAAGCGCCCCTATATAAGATTCTATCTATAGGAACATAAATCAAGGGCTGTTGTTCAGTCAAAATGTTTTAGGGAGGAATAAGGCGATGGGGAATAGTTATGTGATAAGTGAAGTTGCTATGCCTCCTGAATGCCGAGCATAAATGTATCAATAGACTAAACAATGAACACACAGAAAACATGGGTTTTTATTTGTTTTCATCATTTATGATGTCACTGCAAAGCATTATATTTGGTATAATGGAGGATAACTGAATACCATATATGGCTTTATAATGATTTTGCTGAACAGATTACTAGCACCAACTCTTAAAGTATTTGCTTGCAACTTAGTTAACACATTCTATATATTCTGTTTAAAATGGAAATACGATTTTAATACAATATTTTCATCTGTATGTAACATTGTTACATACCTTTTGCAAAATATTAATTATTAGGTTGATAAAGATGAGTCAACTTTATAAAACCCGTTTGCTTCATTGTGCCAAAAAACAAATGTCTCCCTTTTAAACAAGATGTAATCTCTAATCTCTAAACCATAGGGACATTCCAAGGAGTTATCTAGGATGGAGTTGTGTGTTGTTCCAATGAGGGGAGTGTGACTAACAATTAGAATTTTTTTCTACTGAAAGTTTAATTTTTTTTTTGTATGCGCTTTACCTGTAGCTCCAC
Source organism: Spea bombifrons (assembly GCF_027358695.1). NCBI lineage: Eukaryota > Metazoa > Chordata > Amphibia > Anura > Pelobatidae > Spea > Spea bombifrons. Next base: position 20,675,156 of record NC_071089.1, on the reverse strand, counting down.
TTATGGTCAGTGAAGATAGAGTTAATAGAATGCTGCCAGATCATTGACCATTCTGCCATAGCCAGCTCTTTTTGTGGGGTCTTGGAATGTTTCATGGATAGATTTGTCTGTGTCAGACATATTGTGCTGTTGCCACCCATCGCTCCAAGCTAAAGCGTTCTAGCCTTTCTCTAGAGAACTCAGAATTTATCCTTACTAAGTTCTCCCTAGTTATTAAGTGTTGTTTTAAACATATAATGACTCTAAAACAACTCTAAAACCCTTGAAAAAATATATCCTACACAAGATGTACTGAAGGGCTTTAGAGATCAATAATGATTTTTTCCTAACATGGAGCTACATCAAAGAGAGAACAATGAGTTGGTTTCAACGCATTATAAATGACTGTGTTACAAGGTCAATGCAAGCTCAATAATCACTTATTAGAGCTGGAGCAGACGTGGCATTAGTGTAACAGACAGAACGGAAATGTTTGGCTAATGTTCAAAACTGAGATCTTTCCCAGTTTCAATTGTGGTCCCCTAGTGAAGTGCTGGATCCCTATGGCTCTGGTTCAGTATAATATATATATCTCTTAGGAAGGATGTTTGTTCAAGTCCAGTCCCCACCAATGTTCTAAACACTCCTTCCTACTTTTTAATTCCCACCTCATTGAAGTCTAACTGGGGCTAGCCCTCTCCTACGTGTAAATAGCCCCACCTTCTGATTGCAGTCACCCCCAAGATAGTGGCAGATTAGAGTAGACAACCCTAGGAAATTCCCAGGTATGATATGTTGTGTAACATGGGCTTCATCACCCCTTACATATTGAATAGCATTACATTTTCAAATCTATATCGACTAACTTTTTGTATCTTGATTTTAAACACAATTTGATAACACTTATTTAGAAATGTGTTGTATCTCAAGGGACACCTTCCTATCCTGTGCTGGATTTCAAAGTTGAAAATGTAAAAAAAAAAAATTTAAAGGCGATACAAAACCTAACGATCTAGTTGGACGATGGTCTCTCCTGCTACGTTTTCCATATCTATAAACACCGCGTGTCATCCTGAAATACACCTTGAAATATCTTATGAACCAGCGGTCATCTGCAATCAACAGTTTAAAAACAAATGGTGTATATGAAAGGTGCCTTTATATGAGGTGTTTTCCTTTGGTCCAACCAAGACAGCTTTGGTTTAATCAGAATTATTACTGTCTACGGGCTGTAATCTTTTGTATAGTGCCTAATAGATGTTTGTTTTGTAAGACCTACTGTATGTGAGTGGTTGTAGAGACGATCTGGAAATAGCCACTGTATTTGTGTTAGCTTTTCGATATAGTTTCAGAATCTTAAAAAAATAAGGAGGTTTATTCTCTAAAAGGGTTTATTCAGTAAACGGAGAGTAGCAAGGAAAGTTTGCAGGGTAGTTGTGGACGGAGCTCCTCGACTAAAATTGTGAAGGTCCAACCCTTGTGAGGTTCTGCTGCAGGAGAAGGTTGGGTGGCCCGGTATAATGTATAAGTTTGACTTATACAGGGCCCATTCCTGGGGAAACATTCCACTGGTGGCCCTGTATAATGAATAATGAATTGCTCCCCTGCAATACACTCCACAGAAGGATTTTGCATGGGGAGTTGCAATTTCAACCCACCGGCTTCACTATACATTATGAAGGACCAACTCTTGCATATTGCTTTGTCAAAAGTATTGCATGGTTCAATCAATGAGGTAATCTTCCAAACCTCTTATTTACAATGCATTATACAAGGCCAACCAAGCAGGTTGGCTGATGCACAAAGTACCGTTTTAGTGAATAAACCAATAATAATGGAATTGCAAAATTAAGTGTCTTGTTATTGGATCTTGTTATGGTCACCTGTAAACTTTACATATGTACCATTTGAGTGTTGTATTTGCATGTATATTTAGACTGGCTTCATGTTGCTTGTCTAGTGTTGATTATGACAAAAGTAAACATTTTTAAACAAATGAGTCAGAGTCTGACTTTTGGTGATGTCCAGATTGTTCCAGATCCTGTATATTCAGGATAATCAGGCCATTGTAAAGTTCCAAGTACGATGTTCTTCACAGCTTTAGTCACCTATCACAGAATATGAGGAGTTAATATTACCAGCACATCATGGCCCTGACATCTAATGTTTGTATAGAGAATTGGTATTCCACTGGCATATAGACTTATTGTGTAAAATATAATTTCAGCAATTATTATCTGTGAGGGATAACTGACTGTTGTCAAAATATTAGATAATCATATCGCTCATTTCTCATTTTTAAATTAACCAATATTTTTCTTTTGCAGAGGAGTAATATTGTTTTACTTAAATTAGGATAAATCAATTCAGCATTTGCCATTTCTGCCCTGCACATTACTATTGATACCCCCGTGCACATGCATTCCCAGTTTAATGACATTGCATTATTATTCATTGTTTTATTTAGCGTCATCAAATTCCGTAGCGCTGTACAATGGGTCATGAAATGCTCTTTCAAAATCCTGTAATTAATTTACATTTGTGTTTTACGTTCATTGATGTTCATTAGCATTAGTACCTATGGATTCTATAGAGATGTGGGTGAAAACGATTGCGTCTTGAGCTTGTATTTCTACGTAGGTGATATGTTTTTGGGAATTTTTCAGATTAAATTAATACTGAAATCTTTTCAATCCAGGGCTCCCTTTGTGCATTAAAGAATACTAAAACATGGGGATGCTGATATATTTCAGCCTACTGCACATGTACATGCCATATGGTGTAGTAGTATAGAAGGCCAAAACATATTTGGTAAATGGACTAACAGCTAAAACAAAGTATCCAGTCTTGCCTAGGATAAAAATACAGCACAGAAATAATGCATTGTGTAAATACTTCTGCTCTAAACTATATAAAGTATAATGTTCACCAGGGCTGGACTGGAAAAAAAACAGCCTTGGCACTTTAAGGCCAGCGGACACACTTAATGGCAGCCAGCTAGATACCCCTGCTGTGCGGTCGTGAGTATCCAGCCATAAAAGTGCTCAAAGTTACACCAGAGTAAAGGGAGGTGTATGGCACTTGCAGCCAACCTGCACCTGTTTACATATTCTTTTCCATGTAATAGAAACCGTTACTTGGGTATAGTTTATGCAGAATAAAGGACATGCAGATCATTCTAATGCAAGTAACCAAGTGTTCAGGATTCAGATTTAACCCCTTGACTGCTAACGACGGCATGGTGCCGTCGCTAGCAGTCCCAGTCAGGTGCTAACGACGGCACCATGCCGTCGCTAGCACTCTCCTACCTTGATGGGGGTCTGTGGACCCCCATCACCACCTACCCCGGCGATCTGCCCCTCATTCTGAAGGGCATCACTGGGACCAACCGATCCGGCCGGTGACGTCGCGCGTAATGACGCGATGACGTCACCGCGCAACTTTATTGAAAACTGACAATTGTCAGTTTTCACGGTATGGGGGCATGCTGCTTAGATGCCTGTATCTCAGGCATCTGAGCAGCTACAGACCCCCAACATATACCGTTGGAAAGGTAATCGCCTCACCTTTCCAACGGTATAATGCTTGTAAAAAAGAATAAAAAATATTATGTTAAAAAAATAAAAATGTACAAAAAAAGTAAAAAAAATGATTTGGGGGTCTCTAAAGGCAGATAAATAAAGATCAAAATTGCCTAGAGACCCCCAAATTAAATTATCTAAACATAAACTGGTTTAACTTTAAAAAAAAAAAAAAGTGTAAGTATTCTAGCTAAATGATCACTGTGGTAGCCAATGTTACCACAGTGATCATACAGCTATAAAAAGTCACATTCCCTTTTTAAAAATGGCCGATACTAAATTTTAACCCCATGATCCCTTTGATCATGGGGTTAAATTTAGCCAATGGTAGAGGAAGGGAATTTTTGAAATCCAGATGAACTGCAAAAATCAGCCGTATAGCCTGTAGTACGTAAGTTAACCATGTCATCCCTGGTGCCCCTTGCATTTTTACTGCAAAACTTATTTTTGCTGTAAAAGTGATTTTTTTCTCCCTTTACGATTGGGATTGTAAGGGGAAAGAATGGTGTGTGTGCTTCTGCGAGTGAATGTATGGAAAGTATGGTGTGTGCTTCTGCGAGTGAATGGAGAAAAAAAAGCGTGTGAATGGTCAGTAATTAGGGTTGAAGCCTTGACGTGGCATTACTGCTCACATAAGAAGTTAAATTATGGCACAAAAAGTACATATTTTCAAAATTACACCCCTCGGCGCATCAAATGAGGAGCTGCGTGTGTTTCTAGGACAAACCTGGAGTGCGCAAGACACAAATGAACATGTCGCTATGGTTAGAAAAAACATATTTTCTAGCCAAAGCGACATATTCCATCATTATCTGTGAACTTTTGTCCTAGAAATACATGTAACCCCTCATTTGAAGCTCCAAGGGGTGTAGTTTCTTGAAATGTGTACTTTATGTACCCTAATTTAACTTCCCAGATGTCTAGACCACCTTAACTTCAGATATGGCAGATTGGAGAATCTTGTTAAAAAATTGTCTTAAAACATTTAGGGGTGATGGCTGCATTTAGACAGCTCTAGACAGCTGGGAAGTTAAATTATGGTACATAAAGTATATATTTTCAGAAACTACACCCCTTGGCGCATCAAATGAGGGGCTGCATGTGTTTCTAGGACAAACCTGGAGTGCGCAAGACATAAATGAACTTGTCGCTTTAATTTAATTTTAATTTTATTTTTAGAAGTGTGATATTCACTTATTTGTTGTGCATGTCAGATTTGTGATACAAATACAAATAAGACCTCATTTGCTGCGGCTGGGGGTGTAGTTTCTAAAAATATATAGTTTTGTTGGCATATTTTAACATCCCGGGCAGCTAGAGCTGTTTAATTGACGGGAGCCATGCATTAAATTTAAAGATGAATTTTGTGATAGTCTAATAAATTTAACTTTTAGCAATAAAATATTAGAAAAACACAGTCTACTGTTCTCAATGTCTGTTTATTTTAGACCGGTTACCTACTACAAATATTTAGCAACACAGGTTTTGATATTAGAGTTTAGAAAAATAACATTACAAACTAGTTTTTATTGAGTTGGAAGTGAAAAATTACACTTTTTTCCCATTTTTGGTTGTATTTTGCAAACCTAATGAGACATACACATATAAAAATGGTATATTTGGAATCTGCTGGGTGTGCTGAAAAAAACAATATATGGTTTGTATAGTTTATTCCCAAGAAATTTACTTGAAACACGTTTAAACGTGAGATGCACCAAAATGCCGAAAACTAGCTTAGCACCAGGGTGTGAAATGGCTTAGCAGCCAAGGGGTTAAAAGATCTTGCATTCAAGGTTAATGTCAATAGCCAAATATCTCAACCGGAACATCCCGTTCTGCTCTAAACAATCTCAAAAGCAAACTTCAAATTAGTTGTTTGTTACATCAATGTAGCCACCTACATTCTAAAACATTTTTTTAATGCAAATGGGAATACCAACTGTACCCTTTAATTGTATCATAAGAATTTAAAATATCAGAGTTGTTGGAGAAATTGAAGAATCTCTCTTACTAGGTTATTCTGCCTGGCTGTGCACAAAGGCTATTAGGAAAGCTTTTACCTCTCACACATTCATTGGAGCTTATTTGGAAGTGTTAAGTATTAGACAGCAGGAACATGAATTCTGTTTGTTAATCATGAATTATTACTATTACCGTATTTGCTCGATTATAAGACGACCCCCCAAAATCTAAATATTAATTTAGGAAAAAAACTAAAAGCCTGAATATAAGACTACCCTATAGGAAAAATAGTTTTACTAGTAAATATTAATTCATGTAAACAATTTTTTCATATTTAATAAAAGCTATGATTGAGAAAAATATATATTTTTTTATTTCCTTTTATTTGCCAACCTGCCCCACCCAGTTTTGCACATCTGCCCCCAAGGTTGCCACAAAATGCCTTAATCCCCCTTTATTTGCCACTCTGCCCCATGATGTGCCTTTTAACCCTCTATATGCCACTCTGCCTCCAGAAATGTCTTATGCCCTCCTATATGCCACTCTGCCCCATGATATGCCTTTTAACCCCCTATATGCCAGAGTGGCATATAGGGGGTTAAAAGGCATTTCTGGAGATATATATATATAACTGCTAACAGCAATCAAACTCCTATCAAGCCAAGGCAGCCAGTACATGCTGGAACCTGGGGATGATAGGAGTTTGAGTACAGCCTCCCTATGCCTTGCTACCACCCCCCCTACACATCCATGCTATCACACACACACTCATTCACAAACATTTAAATACTCATTCATTCCATTAATCACACATACACACACACACACGCTCAAACCCCCCACCCCCTTACCTGAACTGAAGATCTCCCACTCGCAGACTTCTGCAGGGGCCCGGCTGTGCGAGCAACTTCTCTGGCCCCGCCCCCAGAGGAAGGAGGGGGAGGCAGAATTATGTGACACTCTGCTAGCTTCCTGCTGCTAATAGAAGAGACGCTGCTCGGGACCAAAGCACCGGTAAGCAGCCTGGCCCCAGCAGACATTTTTTTGAGGTCTAATTAGAAGACGACCTCGATTATAAGACGAGGGGTATTTTTCAGAGCATTTGCTCTGAAAAAAACCTCGTCTTATAATCGAGCAAATACGGTATTATTATTAACAACACGACTATCTCTCCTACTAACCAGGCCCGATGCCTTGGGGTCATCCTTGACTCAAACCTCTCCTTCATCCCTCACATTCAGTCCCTCGCCAGATCCTGCCGCTTGCACCTAAAAAACATCTCTCGTATCCGCCCATTCCTCACCCAAGAATCCACAAAAACCCTGGTTCATTCCCTTATCATTTCCCGTCTTGACTACTGCAATACTCTTCTGGTTGGCACTCCACTGTCTCGACTCTCTCCTCTACAGTCTTTCCTAAATGCCGCTGCTAGGCTCATCTTCCTTGCACGTCGCTCCTCTTCTGCTTCCCCCCTCTGTGAAACCCTCCACTGGCTCCCAATTACCTTTAGAATTAAATTTAAGATCCTGGTACTGACGTATAAGGCCATCCATAATACTGCTCCTCCGTACATTTCTGACCTCATTAGCAAATACTCTCCTACTCGATCCCTACGTTCCTCCCATGGGCTAAGGCTCTCATCCTCACTCATCACCTCTTCCTTTTCCCGTCTACAAGATTTCACTCGAGCTGCCCTATATCTCTGGAATCTACTCCCAAGGAACCTTCAGCATTCACCCTCCCTCCCAACATTCAAGAAACATCTATAAACTCACTTCTTCAGAGAAGCCGCACCATCTTAGCTGCTAGAACTTCCTTGTCATCGATACAACCACCACAATACCTCTCACCCTTCTCTATGCCTTATGTTTGTCACCCCATTTCCCTCTAGATTGTAAGCTTGCGAGCAGGGCTCTCTCCACCAAATGTATCGGTTTGTCTTAGTCTGTCAATTCTTGTCTTGTCATATCCCTTGAATTTATGTATTGTATTAAGCGGTGCGTAAACTGTTGGCGCTATATAAATAAAGGATAATAATAATAATTTATTGTTTTATATAGCGCTATCAGATTCTGCAGAGCTGTACAAAGGGTAGACAGAACATAACAATTAGTATATAATATAACAAGATGAC